>NC_067151.1:62210342-62382842 GCF_903995435.1 Acomys russatus
TGGTGCCAGGGCGTCCTGGTGCAGGGAACTTAGGTAGGCCATCAGGTCGGGATCGATGGCATCTTCGTCTGAGCCCAGCTCCTCTGGTGATAGTGGGGGTTCATTGGTCTGTGCTAGCCCATAGGCTGGGGGATATACCAACTCCTCCTCTTCTTCCTCACCCTCAAAGACTTCATAGTTCAGGGGCCCCTCAGGAGGTGAGGTAGCACCTGTGGGAGGGCTGTAGCTGTCCCCAAGCCCACCACTCACACTGTGGCCCACTCTACCAACCACATCTTCTTCTTCGTAAGTCAAGGGGTGGCTGAGTACCGTGGGCGCCTCAGGGACCAGATGGTTTGCTCGGGCCCCCTTGGTTTGGAGAAAAGCTTTTCTCGGCTTGCGGCTGCGACGGGCAACGGGTCGAGGTGGTGGTGGTGGTGGTGGGAGGAGGGGTACCTGTGGAGGGCTGTCTTCGCCATTGGGCGTTCCTGAGGTTGAGACTGTGGTGGTGGCAGTGGCAAAGGCCTCGAGGTACTGCCGGGCTCGCTCACAGTCTTCCTCATCCGGGCTAGGGGCTTCTAGCCCACTGCCTTGTAGAATCTCCATGCAGGCAGCAATGACACACGGGATCTCCAGGAGCCGGGCGGCTTGGAGTACAGCCGGCATGTTGGCGCTGCTGGTGGTCAGTGTGGCTGTGTAGGCGAATTCGAGCAGGGCGCCCAGGGCCTCTGGCCCTACAAAGTCCAGCTCACACACACCGGCCCCTGCTCCTCCAGCGGCTGTCCCACCACCCCCTGTTCCCATAACAGCCCCCCCTCCACCCTCCGTGAAGAGCTTCTTGAAGTAGTGACTACAGGCAGCCAGCACAGCCCTGTGGGTGCGGTACTCGAGACCCTGCGTCCTGATGGTGAGGTCGCACAGATGGCCCAGCTGACGTTGCTCATTGAGGCAGCTCAGGAGCTCACTGCTGTGGTCTGGGAATGGAATTCCAATCAGGTCATCCTCAGGGCTCCCCATCTTCTCCTGCAGGGTCAAGGGAGAGGATGAGGTTAAGAGCACTTAATTCTCCAACAGGGGGCTGGGGAACCTCTTCTGGCGGCTGGCCCTGAAGGAAGGCCACATGCTGGAGACTCTTCTTCTGACTGCTTTTGTCAGGATCCCAATACCCTGTGTCCTGCACAAGGAAACTGCAGTTCGGACACATGAAGCAACTTACTTTCCAGATAAGCACCGAGTGAGTAGGGTTCACATGGCGTCGGCAGACCTGGACCCACCTTCCTAATTCTTCGTACTGCCCTCTTCCCTGACCCCTTTACAAGAGCACTGGAACGCGGGTGTGGTGGTTCACGCCTTTAATCTCAGCACTTGGGAGGCAGAGGCAGGTGGATCGCTGTGAGTTCAAGGCCAGCCTGGTCTACAAAGCAAGTCCAGGACAGCCAAGGCTACACAGAGAAACCCTGTCTCAAAACAAACAAACAAACAAAAACAAGCCAAAAAAAGCAGCACCGAACTACGAGGCAGGATATTGAAGCCCTGGGGTTTAGGCTTCTAAAGGACCCTGGAGATACTGACATGCTCCAGCCATCTGAAAAATAAGTAATGGTCTGTGATGGAGTCTAGTCTCTGATGGAGTCTTCCCCTGAGCTCTGGTAGAGGCCAAGCCTGGTTGGGTTCTGTCACAAGTTTAGTGCACCCTCTAAACAAAAGGGGCAAGAGGCACCCTCTTCCTCCTCACGCCCCTCCCCAGGCCACCAGAAGTTTATCTTTCCTTCAAGATCCCCACGTCCCACATCCTCCCTCCCTCATGGGCCAAGGAACAGCTACCCTAAGCTGGGGTGTCACGGGTACAGGTACTTCCTGCCCATCCCCCCAGCCCCCCACAGATAAGCATCATCTCCACTGTTGAAAGGCCAAGTCCCACCCCTGCCCTCCCCCCCTGAAACGATACCATCTTTCCTTTCTCTCCCCATTCCAGGGGAGCATGCTTCTCCAGAGGCCACAGGCTCACCTTAGTGTTTCTCCCCGCAGGGCCCAGCCCACCATCCACCCGTAGGGGGTAGGGTGAGTCAGGGTGTGGAGGGGCCTGGCTGGATGACCTTGAACAAACCGTTGTGGTGAGGGGTAAATGAAGCCAGGTATGGCAACAGTGCCTAATACAGGGTAGGGGCTCAGTCAGTGGTCTGGTCTATACTTTCCTGTTCTACAAGAAGGGCTAGTGGACACCGGGCAGAGTGGCACAGGCCTTAAATCCCTGCACTTGGGAGGCAGAGGCAGGTGGATGGATCTCTTGAGTTCTTCAAGGTCACCCTGGTCTAAATAGTTACATTCCAGGACAGTCAGGGATATGTCAGGAGACCTTGTCACTCACAAACAAACAAACAAACAAAAGCTAAAACAAACCAGGATAGGGAAGGACAGCTTCAAAGGCTTGGCCGCGTCAGCCCCTCACATATTGTCAGTCTAGAGCTGCTGGAGGCCAGAGCAGTACCGGGCTCTGGACTCGGCCAGGCTTCAGTTTCAGTTCTTAGCTCCGTGATCTTTCTTAGCAAGTGATTTTTATCTCAGAGCCTCTTTCCTCGTCTGTAACTCTGGGTAATTCCAGCAGACTCCAGGGGTTGTAGTGAGGGGTAAGTGAGGCCAGGTGTGGCATACCGCCTAACACACAGTAGGGACTCAATCAGTAGTCTGGCCTCAGGGCAGATTCCAGTGAACATATGGCTGAGAAAAACCCGAATGAGAGTCAGATCGGCCTCTTCCCTCCCTGAATTACCCTGAGGGAGCCAGGTTACTAGGGAGCTACTTGACCTTGGACAAGTCACTTCCTTTCCGAGGCCTATTCCTCCTCAGCTGTAATATTAAAGGCTCGTCCAGAAGATCCTTAGGGCAAGTCTTAACTGACGCTTTGTCAGTGTCTTCTCTGACATTCCAACAACCCATCAACCCCGGCCATGTTTTGGAAGGAGTTTTGGGGGGGTTGGGTGTCAGTCAGTAGCTACACCTGTCAGGAAGTGTATTCTAGAGGACACAACAGTTACACTGTCACAGTGGCCTACCTGCTGGCCATGCAGACATTAGTGCGCCTGCACGGACACGCTGAGCGACCGGACGCACTTGTCTGTTTAGAAGCTACACCTGGGAATCTGTAGCTAGCTCATCTAGTCCCACCTTAAGTTTCCAAACCACTTCTCCTCCTGGGGGACCCCGCAGCAGTCTGGGAGCTCTCTCCTCTCCCACTACTTCACATATGTACAGGAGGCAAATGGCCCCAGGACTTAAGAACAAACAAAAATGAGGTGAGCAGCAGTGCCTGCCACTTAACCATCAGTGGGCACCCTCCAGGGTCCAAGTGCATCATGTCCCTCCTAAGGGGCACAAGCAGAGCCATCCTTGCAGCCCATTGGCTGGGAGCTGGGCACCTGGAGGCACATGGCTTACCTTAGCCTTCACCCTCCTTCTCTATCCACCCCACCCATTCCCGCTGCTCCCACCCCAGGGCTGAGCTCTGTGGCAACTTGGTATGGCAGGTGTACCGTACCGATTGGCTGATCTTGCTGTCAGGTCACAGGCTCAGTCAGAGCAGTTTACCACCAACTCACACAGGGCTTGGGCAAGGGTGGGTGTTTAACCCTTAGGCTCAAATCCAATGCCTATGGGCCACAAGGTATCGAGGAAGGACTAGGGAGGCAGATGGTATACAGGGGGAGGAGAGGGTGTTCTGGGAAATCCCCTAGCTCTGGCACCCATACCAACTGAGGTGCCACCTGGAACTATGCTGGTGCCAACCAGGCCAAGGGGGCACTCCTAGCCCTATCATATGGGAGGAGTTGGTGGGGTGGAGGCCTCCCCTTTTTTCTGCCAGGGTGGGGCACTGGTGCCAGTGTGCCCACCCCGCCTTGGGCACCCTTCCCACATCAGTATCCCAGAGGGCCCAGTCCCCTGACGCCCCATGTAGGCAACCCATCCCCACCCAGCCTGGCATGCCCCCTCTTGCTAAGGCCTTGTGGGCATGGGTGTGTATGGTGGTTGGGGGGGCAGCTATGCCAGGGAACCAGGCAAAGTCTGTTTGGTCTGTTTGCCTGGTAGGGGAAAGAACTGGGGGCCCCACCCCATCACTCCCCTCTTTCTCGCCACCCCCCCAGGCTCCCCTCATTGTCAGGCCTGCTAGACCGGCCAAGCCAGTGGACAGCTTTCCTGAAACCCGGCTCTGTGTCAAGCCTGCACCATCTTTGGTGGGGGGAAACTCGAGGGTGACAATGGTGAGAGGGGTGACAAAGGTGGGAGTCCCGATCACCTACCTACCCACCACCAGTACCTAGCGGCACCTGCCAGAGTGTGTCCACCATTAAACAACCAAAAGGCAGAGGGCACTGGCTGGCTTAGACAAAAACGCAACTAGAATCTTGCAGGTGCTGACCTTGGGCAGCTTCTATACTGCCACTGAGGGGCTCCAGAGCCAACCCTGCTGGCCTGAGCCAGCTGAAGGGCAGGCATAGGAGGCCCTGAATGGGGCAGCTGAGTAAAGCTGCCCCCCCCTTCTCCCTACCTTGGGGATTAGGGGACCAAGGCTTAGTGTGGGGGGCAGCCGGCAGAACCAGGATTAGTGGCGTAGAAAATAGATGTGGGCTGAGATACAGGCACACAGAGCATCAAACAGCCCCTCCCGACCCCCCAATTCCAAGGCCCCTTCTGCCAGGGAGCCAGAGAGGGGCCTGGACTGCCTTGTTCTGGAGCAGCAGCTTGGGGGCCGAGAGGGTGAGGACCAGGCTGAAACACCATCCTCCAGGGACTACCGAGAGCCAAGGCTCTGCCAGGGTGCTCCTGGTGTCTGTGCTGGTCACCCCTCCCCCTTCTTTCTCCTTTCTGGCCCCCACCCCCCACCCCAGTTCCAGCCTCAGGTTCTCTTCCTGTTTTTTTGGAACCCAGTTTGCACGAAGCTAGGGCTTTGGCCTGTGGCTGGACCAGAAGGGTAGGGAAACTGGACAGCCAATCCAAAGACCCCAGGGATCCAGAAATCCTCATCCCATGGTCTCCTCCATCTTTTCTGAAGACTTCTGGTGGGGGGGGGGGGCAAAGGACCGCTGACATCCTAACTGCCCAGTTTCAGGCAGGTGAGGTGCCTGAGCCACATGTCACTTGAGGATTGGAAGAGCCTTCACAGGGAAAGCCAAAAGACAGGCCCTGGGCCCAGGGATGCTGAAGACACTTACGGAGGCCTCCCCTCCAGCCCCTCAAAACTTCTACATGCCTTCCCCATCCCCCATGTGCTGCTTCCCCCCTCCTAACCTCACCACCCCCAGCACTCACACTTCCTGGGGGCCAAGGCGGGGAAGAGAGACCGCAAGCCACGAAGGGGGAAGGAGGCGAGGGGAGCTGGCTGCTTCCCGGTGCTGTGGGGGTTAAGCTCCCCACCAAGTCCTCCCGATCCTGGTACAGGGGGGCTCCAGATCATGGGACACTGACCCTGCAGCGCGCTCCTCCGCGGGTTCCTTCCCATAAAACATCAGCTCTAGCACGCAGCCCTTTAGCCCACCAGGGAACGAGAGAAAGATGGCGGAGAAGGGAATGGGTTAGGCTCCTCCAGCCTCACCACTCCACCTCTGGGAACCCCGGCTCATCAGCCGCCCCCTTAACTTTTAGCCTTTCACTAGGACTCTTCTTTTTCCTCATCCTGACCCTTTCCTACCTTGATGGTCCTTGTCTTCCCAGCAAGGGACTGGACCTTGGTTCCCCTCCCTCAGCCCTACGGCCTTTCCCATCTCTAACAATATTGGTCTCCAGGACTTCTATTCCTAGGACTATCCTCACATAAGATGTAAGATTTTCTTTCCCATCACTTCTCTCACTGAAGCACCTCCTGAGACCGATATCTACTGAGCGCCAAGCATCCTCCAGGCCTATGTGTGGTAGAGGGACCAGAGGAACCAAATCAAGGCCGGAGCTTGTTCTGCAAGGTCTGGTCTTAGGGAAGAGATGGCTGAGGTTTGAGTACCCATACCTGCCTTCTGGAGGAAGCGGAGTGCCAAAATTTGGGAGCCACTTGGAGAAGAGAGGAGGCAGAGGTAGGGTGCTCAGTGAGAGCGGATGTGGGGTAAGGAGGGCAGCGAACGCCTCTCTGCCCGTCAGAGTTTCCAGCCCCAAAGGTATTGGACTTTCCCCCAGAGTGCCCACCCTGAGCCAGGTAACTATTCACTTGGACAGACCGTGGTCATCAGAGTGCCCCATAGAGTCTGGCTGGGCACTACCAGCTCTCCTTAGGGCTAAGGAGACTGCATGGAGTGCCAGGGTCTACCTCGTATCCCCCTCCCCCCCAGCCATGTCTCTGGCTGGGTAACCAAGCTGGCTGGTAACCCCACACCCGCTTAGCCGTAGGCAGAAACCTGAGCCCCCCCCAAGCCCCAGAAGACACCCCAGCTGGGTCCCTGGAGCCCAGCTCCTGCCAGCCTGTCCAACCTCCTGTCCTGGCCCAGCAAGTACAGCTTCCGTAGGACCCTTCAACCTTCCTTGGTCCTCTTGGCTCCCCTAGACACTGAGGCGTCCCCACATTCTGGCACCTTAGCTCCTCTGTTCCCTAAAGCCGCCAATGAAATCTGGGCACCCTCTTCCTAGCCTGTTTTTCAGTCCTCCTCTGACCCTTGGCCAATTCTAGGCCTCCGAGTCTCCCCTGAGGCCTGACCTCCTGAGCCAGAGCCGGGCCTACTCACCTGAACGCTGAGGGGCCTTGCCGGCAACTCCTCCTGGCCCCTGGGGGCAGCACGTTGGGAGGGGTGGGGGAGGGATAACTGGGGGGGGTTAGAGTGACTGTTCCCCACTTCAGCTCCCTCCTTCAAAGGGGCCGCCCACGACCTGGCCCAGCCCCTCCCCCTACAGCCTTAACCCTCTGGGTGCTGTCCCCCTCCCCCCAGCTTGGAGGGAGGGGTTACAGAAAGGGTTGGCAGCGTGGGAGAGGGCCCAGAGTCTCTGCCTGCAGTGCCCAAAGCTCCAGCTGTCCCCACCCCCGCCTGTCCTTACTCAGTCCTAAAAGGGGAAAAAGGTGACGGGTAGGAAAGGTAGGAGCTGGGCCAGTCCAGGAGGACAGAGGTGAGGAGGAGCAATAGGAGAGGTTGCTGGAGGTGGGACCAGGAGAAGGAAGAAGGGAGGGGAGGGGACAGAAGACAGCACTGGCCAAATTGGGAGGAGGGTAACTCTGGACAGTCAGTGCCAGAGGTGACAGGTGCCTAGGTCCCAGCCCCAGCCCCTCAGGGTACACGTGGGATTAGGGGAACATAAGGCGACCCTCCAGACCCTAGTAAGCCCTTCTGGGAGCTGTCCGGATTCCCTTCACCTTGTACCAGGCTGGGGCCCTCAGGGGCTGGGCAAGGCGGCACCCGCCCTCTTCATAGCCTCACCCCAAACCCACTCACATACCACAGTTACTTGCCAGGGCGCCAGCCTTGCCAACCAGGCCAGGGGGCAGCACTTATGCCAGACCCCTGTGACCAGGGGGACAGAGCTGGTTGAGGAGGGGTAGACATATTGGGGGAGCTGTGGGCACCGAAAGAGGAAGGAGCTGGGAGGGGGCATCTGCTGGGAAGCTCCTCGCCCCACCCCTTGCGCAAGCTACTGCTACCCTGGCTGGTTGGGTGGGACCCGCCTGGGCCTGAGGGGCAACTCAGAAAAGTTCTGAGATGAGATGGGTGGGCCACAAAATGCCATGGAACTCCAGGGATTTCTTACTGGGATGAAAGGTACCCCAATGTCCTCCAGACAGCAGGCCATCCCAGGTCCTCCTAGGCTCAGAGAATCACAGAAATGTCCCTTAAGACACCCCCTCCCTGTTACCCCCAACAGCTGCTGGCTCAGTGCCGCTGGCCTACTGCTCCTCGCCGGCTCCCGGCCTGGCTGGCAGCTACCCACCAGGATGCTGGCAGTCCTGCCGCCTCTCCCTCCTACCCCCTGCTCGCAGTGCCCAATGCCAACTGTGGGCCTGGGGTGGGGGAGGGTCACCTCTGTGCCTTGGTGCCAGGCAGGCGGGCCCAGGCCCCTGAGGTCCTATAGATAAGCCCCAAGACCCTGTCCTTAAGCCACCTCCTCAAGAGGAAGCATATTGCTCAGGGTTGATACAGAGCACACACAGACCTATGAGCAGTTACTGAGGGATCCACGCCCCAAGGTGGGGACCAAGTGTCTCTCCTGTCACCAGGCGCCAACCTCCCAGCATTCCCCCTGCAAATGCTTGGGCACCAAAGTCCCTGCAATTCCTAAGAGCCCCAGTCAGCCTATAGCCTGTGAGGGAGTAGGGTGGGGCTGCTCCTTGCCCTTTGATCCCCATAAAGGGAGGGAGCTAGCCTGGAGGGCAGGGGGCAGGGAAGGAGTTCATGGGGCCCCTCATTTCCCCTGCCAGGGGCATCAGGGCAGGGTGTGGGCATCTCTTGGGTGGGGCTCATCCTAAGATGAGGATGGGTTGTACGTCTCAATATGGGAGATGGATGTCAATACATAGTGTCATAGGGAGTGTTATGGCAAGAATGAAGCAAGGGGAATACAGGGGGTCTCTATGTTACCATCCACCCAAGTACTGACTTTTACTCTTACCCAGGAACATTTTTAGACTCAGCCAAATCGAGAGCTCAAGGTGGACTACAACTCCCAGTGTGCAGCACAACTGCTTTGCATGTACCTTGGGAGTTGTAGTTCCTTTAAGAGGCCTTTCTACTCTTCCCAAGAGTTAGTTGGTAGGTTAGGTCACAGACCTCTCTAAGTGGAACACTATTTAAGAAGAATAACACAAGCTAGGAGGTCCATGATAGGGAGAGAAGACCCCCTTACTCCAGGCAAAGGGGAAAGAAAGGAGGAAGGAAGGAGGGGAGGATGTCTGTTGAAAGGGGTATATGGGTGGGGAGGAGCTGGGGGGGGGGGTGGAAACAGGAAGGAAACTAAAGCCAGAGACATGAAGTCGAAAGCAAGGTCTTGGGGGAGCCCCACTCTGAGGCGTGGCAGAGCCTGCGAAGGCATTTCTTCTGCCATTCTGGTGACCTGGGAAGGCATAGGAGGAAACTGTGTTGTTAAGTGATATCAAATTAATGTATGTATTTGTGAAAAGCCACTGGCTCCATTTGTCTCGTCACCAGCCCTCTTTCGCCAAGGGTACCCTCAAACTCTGAATGTGGTGTGGGTATCTGCTTCTTAGGCACCTCTGAAGGGTTCCAGGAAAGCTAAAAGGCAGAGGAAGAGTCTGGGACAAGAAAGAGCTGGGTCTGATGCTAAGGAGGTGTGCATGGGTTAGGTCCAGGTGTGAAGTCAAGGTAAGGGCAGGGCAGGGCAGAGCAGAAACCTCAGCAGCTAGGAAGCCTCAGCAGCTAGGAAGCCTCAGGGAAGGGTGGGCTAAGGGGTTCCTGTGCTTGCTTGCCACCTGCCTCCCATCCAACCCAGGCTATGGCTCGGAAAGAGGGAAGCCTTCTTTGGCCTCCCCGAGGCATTTGCTTGAGGTAGGTTCCTCCTGGGCCTGTGAACATAAAAGATACAGCATCTCAGGGAGCCGGATGGCAGCTGCGTGTCTTTCCCTGGTGGAGCTGGAGGTCAGAGATGGGCAAGAGAACTTCTCTGAGGACACTTTTTCTGGGGTTCCCAAAGTTCTGTGACAAATGCTGACAAGATTAACTGCCAAGACCCGCGCTTGGCTAGGCAGTGGTAGTACGGAGGTGGTAGTGGGGGTCTTTCTTGACCCTCCACAGTCCTTGATGCTGAATCAGGGACATTCAACCCTTCTCCCCAGTCCCCCAGGCCCGCACTGGCACCTGGCCGCTGTGTGTTGGCAGGACTGGAGGGGGGTGGGGGGGCAGCAAGGCAACTTCAAACTGTCCGGGCAAAACGTCAAGTTTACTCACGAGTTTACTCAGCAGAAGGAGGGGGAAGAGACCAGAGAAGGCACACCCCATGCCAGGGTCCTATCCATCTGCCTTCCTCCCCCACCCTTCTTTCCAGCCCTAGGCCAAAACAGGCACAAGCCCCAAGGCCTGGTGGCAGGGCTGTCTTAACTCTCAGGAAGGTCGCAGAGCCAAGCCAGTTGGAGACAGGAAGCCCTGAAGCAGGCCCAGAGGCTTCTATCAGAGGGTAGTGCCCTGCCTGGAGCTCATTTACTCCCCAGCTTAGGTCTTTGGCCTTGGGCCAAAAGAACTGGGTCTCTCAGCCATCAAAAAAAGGGTCTTGCCTCCTCCACCTGACCAGTCTGCTGGGCTAGTAATTTAGGACCCCAAATATCCACCTCTGGGCTGGGCCTCAGGTACCAACATGATGCCATTCAGGGTCCGACTCATCTTAGCTTTGGCCTGGAATGGGGGGCCAGCACCCTATCTGACCTACTTCCCTTTCCTCCCCACCTGTTTTCACTCTCCACTCCTCTCCCCAAGCCTTCTCACTGTCCCCACCCCAGAGGTGCTCCACCCCCCCCCCATGCCTGCTGGGTCCCCTCCCCCACTCTTCCCCAGGGTGCCAAGTGCAAGCACACAAAGGGCCCGATGGTGCATTGTTAGCCCAGCCCCCGCTGCCCGCCGCGCCCTCCTGGGGCAGGCACTAGGCCAAGGAGGAGCTGGGGGCGGTGGGTGCCAGGGGGCACAATGGGGAGGCGGGAAGAGGACAGCACCTGTCTCCCAGACACTAGGGCCCTATCACCTGGACTCTGAGTAGTAGTGAAAAGGCCCCATTAGAGTAGGCCTGTCTCCTTGACACCTGAGCCTAGTGGGCACTGCTTTCTTTCTTCCCAAGAGCCCCTTTCTGGTGGCATTAACCCCTTCCTGACCCCAGGCTGGGTGTGACGGTACCCAAGGGAGGGGGACAGTGTCTGGGGGTGTCAGCAGGCAGCAGCGTGCCTACAGCAACCATGGAACAGAGGCACGCTGGGGGAGCTGGGGTCCCGGGGGCCAGGGACAGGAGGCACTGGCAGAGATTTCTCCTTGTTTCATCAGCTGCTCCAGGGGGAGCCCCCTGTCCTCCCCCCCAGTTACCACTAAGGAGGAACACTAACTACCGTCCAAACCCAGTCACAAATATGCCCTTCTCCAGACCAGCACCATAATTCCTATGCCAAGTATCTCCTCCCAATCTAATGTCCACTCCATGCCAGCTATATAAACAGTGCCAGGAGGGTACAGGGGTGACCAAACCAGTTGGTGTGTGTGGGGTAGCAAACCCTATAATCCTCCAGGTCTCGGCGCCCCCCCCCCAACACACACACACACACACACACACACACACACACACACACACACACACACACACACACACACACACACATACTCCCTTAGGGAACAGAGAGTTCCTATCTTAGTTTAACTCCTCATTTCCCAATCGGGCTACCCCAACCCGTGATAAACGGTCCCCTCCTCTAGGAATAAGTTGGGGGAAGGAGAAATAGCTGCGCTGACTCATTCCGGTTCTCAGCTGCAGCTAGGGGTCTCTAAGGCATTCGGGCGGGGGTCAATTCAAGAACGCCCTCCACCTGGCCCGGAAGCCAGGACAGCTTGCCGGTCTCCCCCTCTCCCCAGCACCCACTTCCGGTGTCCCAAACTAGGTCAGCAGTGCTCGTTTCCTGTGGGTCAGCTAGCACCGGCGCCTCTGCCCCTCCCCTGCTCCGGACCCAGGCTCCCCGCCTTACCCCCCGCCCCCCAGGGCGCCCCGAGGTCTCACCACGTCTCAGCCGCCCTTTGATACATGGGGGTTGTGCGGGGCGGGGGGCAGGGGACCCGCCCTCTCTCCAAACACTAGCTGGGCCGGGGCGCCTGGGCAGGCACGTGTCCGGGCACAACCCGCTGCCCACGCTGCCCCCCCACTCCCGCCCCCCCTCGCTCTGGCCAGGACACGTCGCTCTCTTACTTGGGTGGGGTGGGAGGAGGGGAGAGAAAGCTGAAGTGGAAAGCAGCGCCCCCGACCCCTTTGAATGGCCAACCACTGTCAGCGGCGCGCACTAGGTTTCTACCACACGGCGACCCCCACTCTGGTTAGGGCAGGTGCGCCGGCGCCGGCGGCAAGACCGCTGGTAGGTAGAGTTCTTATCATCTACCTACCCTTGCACGGGAGTTGTGAGAGCAAAAGCTGACTTTGAAAAGGTGGCGGTGGGGCTGCAGCTTGTGTGAAGGGAATGTGATTGCGGAGCGGGAGGGGCCGAGGGGTCGTTCCGCTAAGCCGCACTACCGCTGGAAAGACGACGCGGCTCTGGAAGCGCAAGAAACCGAATATTCCAGCCGGTAACTTTCCCCCATGCCCGCGGTTCCTCTCGCCGCCCCCCCCACCCCCCATGCCCCTGGCCTGGGTCCAGCCCACCGCGCCAGGGGGCGCGGAGCAGGGTGTGTGTGTGGGGGGGGGGGGGGAACACGCGTTGTCCTAGTAAGAGTCCGTCAGCGTTTCCATTCCCTCCATTCGGTCGGGCCTGGGGTCTCCCCCTCCCCAAAGTCACGAAGACGACTGGGGCGAAGTTCAGCGCAGATTACCCCAGCTCACCCCCTCTTCATCCCATAGCTCACAGTCTGTCTGATGTTAGAAGTGCAAAGAAAGTTTCTAGAGACCCTCCTTCCAGAGTTGTAAGAGGAGGCCATAGTTCTCTCTCTCTACCTTTCCTCCAAGTTAAAACCAATTCCAAAGACTCAGGAAAGCTACGGGGAACGCGACTGGTTGAAATCTGCTGTGTGTGTGTGTCTGTGTGTGTACAGGGGTCTCACAGGACGCACGAAGGACACTGCAGTGGGCTTTAGTCTAGTGGACCCCGAGCCAAGGGCCAAAAAGTGGGGTTCACTTACCTCTCAGCCGTTGGGTCCGTTCGCTGTTGCTGCAGAAGCACAGGGTGGGGGAAGAAGCGCGTCCCCCGCCAGGCCCGGGGGCTTGGGGGCCCTGCTCCGGTCCTGGTCAGAAGGCCGCGGTCAGTGGCTCGCCGCTTGTTGCTGGGGGGCTCCTCCTCCGCCACCCTTTGCCTCCTCCTGCTGCCCGCCCCCCCCTTGGCCGCGGAGAGCCGTACATTCACCTGGCTCCCACCCGCCCCCCCCACAGGGCCCGCCTCACCTGTCCTGCTGTCTCACCTGTCCTCTCGCTTGCTTTCCCCCCATCCCTCCCCTCCCTCCCCCCGCCCCTGCCACCCCCAAACTCCCCCCCCACCCTTAGCAACACCCTCTGTCACTTCCTGGTTTTTCATCCGCCCCCCCCAGGCACCCCCTCCCTCCGCCCAATAAGGACATAAACTTCCACCTCTTCCAACAGCTAGTTCTAGCAGGGAGCATATGGGTCTCTCCTTTATTTTCGCTCCCTTCCTCCGAGCTTTTGCTTCGCTCCCTGAGCCTTTCCCACCCTTTTCCTTTGCTGTCTGTCTTTCTATCTCCCTTCACCTGCCGCGATCCCTGTCCCTCTCTGCTTTCTACCACTATCTCCTCCAGTCCACCTTAACTGGAGCTCCGCCTTCGACCCCCGTCCAGCCCTCTGCTGCTGCCCAGCTCCACCCCCTGCACACCACCGCCCTGCCCATCCATTGGCCTGAACACCCGCCCATCCCATGTGGGACGCGCCTAAGGTTCATCCAGGGAGGGGGTGGAGCCTGGGGCTGGCCTGAAACCAAAAGGGGAGGAAAGCCGAAGACAGTGTCCGCAGTGGCCAGGGAATGGAGCAGCCCACCAGGGACTCCCTCTCCCTCAAGAGGGGCTTCTGTGGGGTCACCGCCTGGGGAGGGAAGGGTGTGAGAGGTTACGGATAAGCTGCGTGGGGGATAAAGACCTAGAATTTAGAAAGAGTGGGGCTCCCGCTAAGGGCTTTAATCAGGTCAGAGCCCCAGGAGGGAAGGGAGAAGGCTACTGGACATTAAGCTGCAGCCCCTTGGCGCATCCTCCCCCTCCCCAGAGAGAGTGGGGGAGTTGAGGCTGCGGGCACTCTGTGTCCCTCCCCACGCGTGACGGTGCCCTGCGGGGAGGGAACAGTGCCCAGGGCAAGGAGCCTCTGCGCTCTAGCCAGTGCCCGCTGCTGCCTTGGCATTTTCAGAGGGGAGGGACCGAATCTGGGAAGGGGGAGGTGCTTTCCCTCTCTGGCTCCGGCTCTTGGCTTTCATCGCCCTCCTTCCCCCCACCCCGGCAATTCTTTCAGTGGAGAAACTGAGACACACCCCCACACACACACAGTGGAGGGGTCTTGAAGCAGATTCACTCACGTAGATACCCAGGTGACGTTAGAGGCCTGGCCGTCTCAGGCTGCCTGCTTATGTGGGTTTGGGAAGGACCGGTATTCGTATTTCATTGCCTGGCCAAGAGAGAAAGGTAGCCTCTGAGGGACGCTTCCGTACCCCCAAAGGGCCCCTCCCACTAGTTTCAAACGGAATCAAATCCCGCTCTCTAGGGCCGGGTTCGGCTTCTCACAGTCGGCCAGGCCGAACCGGGTCGGGCAAGTTCTCCTTCCCAGCCCCCTCTGCAGGGGGCCTCCCTCCCTTTCCAGCAGGTGGCTCCGCAGGACACCAGCTCAACCTGTTGGACCACAATGGGCGGCGCCAGGGGGCCCCTGGCCCTCACCCGGGCTGACCCGGGATCCCCGAGCAGGGGGAGGGGCGGAGTCGCTCCTTTCCCTCCCTCTTTTTCCTTCTCCCCCTAACGTGACTCAGCCTAGAGGCCGCTGCTCTGCCCCTCAGCCAGGGGCGGAAAGTGTGAGGCGCCTAGGAGGGCCCATGCCAAACCAAACAGCCCCCCACCCCAGACATTATCTCACTGGAGAATTAGGGGGGCAATAGGGACCAGTGGATAGCAGTAGGCACGGGGAGCTCTGGCTCAAGCAATCCGTTCCGGGTTTTCCGATGGTTTCTGCACCCCTACACCCCACCCCCCAGCCCTCCCTGGGTCAAGTCTGATCTTTGCTCCAGGTTTTCTCAGTGGCCCCGCAGGACTGTTTCCAGTCGGAAGGATTCCGTGCAAGATGTGTCTGAACTGGGGTTTTTTCCTCCCTTCGGCTATCAGGGTCTCGCTGACCCGGGAATAAGCCGTGCCAGACAGCACTGTTAGGTACCTAAGTAAAATGGAGGGGAACTTGTTTTCACGAGAAGAGTTCAAAGACCTAGGAAAAGGATTTGGGGGAGGGTAGCAAAGTGGCCCAGACCCCAGAACGGCAAGTGCCTTGCCGCCAGCTCTTGAGGACCCAGACGCGAACAGCTCTGCAGTTTTCCTCCCCTGACGCTGGTTGCGTCTGGCTGGATACAACCCGGATCTTTCTGCGGCTGAGTTGTCACTCCCCAGCAGTCCTGGAAATCTACTGTTAGTTCTTCAGTGGCTCTTTTTCATATTTTTGTTCATATTTCATATTCATATTTTTCATATTTTCTTGTGGTACAAATAGTTCCTTTTCATGTTGGGGGGAGGTGTCACCGACTTGAAATTCCTGCTTAACAGACCACCACCACCACGCAAACATACACTTTGGGTCCTAACTGCGGAAACCAGAGACAGAGGCCAAGAAGCGCTGGTGGGACCCCCCCACCCCATTATGGGGAGCCTCGTGTTCCCTTACCCCATTCCATATAAGCCTGAGCTGGTGGTAGTGGGAGCTGGAATGTAAGTGCGGGGCCTAGAGGGGCCTCCTGGTGAGTGTCCCCCATCCTCCCTTTCAGACTTACGTTTTCAAGAGTCTAGACTTTTTGTTTTATTTATTTATTTATTTTATCTATTAGGTTTTTCAAGACAGGGTTACTCTGCGTGGTCTTGGCTGTCCTGGACTCACTTTGTAGACCAGGCTGGGCTCGAACTCTAGACTTTTAATGTATGAGGAAAGTTGGTGAATAAATACCCCGAGAGTGAGGTGCTTGCCCTTAGAAAGATAAAGGCCCTAGCAAGAAGGACTTTATACTTAAGGCTGGGGACAGCGACTCTGAGTGGCGGCCTGGTTTCGAGACTGGCTGGCTGGTCCTAAGTACACTGAAGAGTGGCTGCTGTGCAGTTACAAGGCTTAGAGTCCAGGAGGAAGAGCGCAGCTGGCGGCTGGAGGCGAGGCTCTCTTTGGCAGCCAAGGCCCTAAAGTGAGTCTGGGGGCTGATTCCTGGTTGGAGATGGGGGCTGAACTGAAAGCTGCGCCTCGGCCGCCAGGCGCCCACCTAGTCTCTGCTCCCCCGCCCCTTTCCCGTGGCTGCCCCCGCTTCCCTCGAAAAACCCGCCGCCCAGGAAACCGCTGGGGGCGCTCAGACCGCAGCCCCCTCCCTCCTGCCGCCCCCCAGAACCTCCACCGCGACCGCCCAACCCACCTGAAGAGGCGGTGGCTGCCAAGGGTACTCCCTCCCTCCGACTCCCCCCACACCTGCGGGTAGCACTATTTATAACTGCGCGCCTATTCTGGGCCTCCCGGCTGGAGCCCGCAGCAGCGCAGTGCTAATCGCCACTGGGATCTCTGCGCCCCCCATGGCCGGGGAGGGTAAATTTAGCTTCAGGAAGCTCCGGGGAACATTTTCCAAAACTCCACGTCCCAGACAGGGCAAAAGAGAGCCCCCCAGCGATCAGCCTGCTTCCTTACTCGTCACTAGGTGGCGCAAGGCTCCTAAACCCCAGCCAGCTAGGGGTTGAGGGTAGCGGTTCCGAAGGCCACACTCCATAGGTAAGGAGCTATGGGTGGCTACTGATTCGAATGGATAGATTTTAGGAGGCTGGAAAAAAGACTCAAGAGTCTGAAAGCCACTGAGAAAAGGGACCAGAGGCTTCTGCGTATGGATGGGTAAATAACTCATGTGTAAACTAAATGCTAATGAGAGTGTGGCTCTTTGTGCTGAGGGGATGTCTGTGCCTTGGTGTCGCCAGTGATTGCCAACCTCTCCTCTCTGTCCTCCGTGAAAATGTGAGACTGTCCCCCTTGGCCCTCAAACCCGTTTTATTGTGATTTCTTTCTTACCCTTTTGTGCTCCGCCCCACCCAGGGTTCTACATAGAATGTAATCTATAGAACTTTTGGATAAAAGGCTTTCCTCTTGCTGTAGTACTTGAAGGTCACTTATAACTTGTTGGTCTGGTCTGTTACTTTTTGTTTGTTTTTCTAGACAGGGTTTCTCTGTGTAGTCTTGGCTGTCCTGGACTTGTTTTGTAGACCAGGCTGGCCTCGAACTCACAGTTATCCGCCTGCCTCTGCCTCCGGAGTGCTAGGATTAAAGGCGTGCGCCACCACGCCCAGCCTCTGAGTGCTAGGATTAAAGGCGTGCTTGGTTGTTCCCTGGCCTGGTTCTCCTCTTCTATCATGTGCATCCTGTGGGTTGAAATTATCAGGCTTGACAACAGCACCTTTATCCACTGAGCTATCTTGCCAGCCCTGAAGTGTACTTTAATTAAACAAACAAAGATACTTAGCCGGGTGTGGTGGTGCACGCCTGTATTCCCAGCATTCAGGGAGGCAGAGACAGGTGGATCACTGTGAGTTCAAGGCCATCCTAGGTCTACAAAACAAGTCTAGGACAGCCAAAGCCACACAGAGAAACCCTGTTTTGAAAAACAAAAACTACTTAAGATAGGCACGGAGGAGGCAGAAACAGACAGTCTCTTTGAGTTTGAGGCCACCCTCATCTACATAGTGAGTTGGACAGAGATACATATTGAAATTTTTAAAAAGATTTATTTATTTACAATTATATAGTGTTCTGCCTACATATATGCCTGCAGGCCAGAAGAGGGAGTCAGATCTCATTATAGATGGTTGTGAGCGACCATGTGGTTGCTGGGAATTGAACTCAAGATGTCTTGAAGAAGCCAGTGCTCTTAACCTCTGAGCCATCTCTTCAGCTCTGAAACTGTTTTCTTTTCTTTTACTTTGTTTTGTTTGAGACAGGCTCACTCTTTAGCCCAGGCTTGCTTTGAACTTACTATGTAACCCCAAGCTGGAGGTGATCTTCTTGTCTTTCCCTCCCAGATACTGGTTATAAATACCCAGTTTGACAAAGAGGCCTGTAATCCCAGCACACAGGGAGGCAGAGGCAGGCAGATATTTTTGAGTTCATGAGTCCAGGATACAACCAGGGCTACACAGAGAAACCCTGTCTCAGGGTGGGGGGTTGGGGGTGGAGGAAGTCCTATACAAAGCTCACAGAATATGGGAGGTGCAGACAGTATGTCAACTAACCACAAGTAAACATGGTGAGTCCAAAATCCAGTCATGAGCCAGAGGCAGGGGGATAGGTGTTACATTCAAGATTACCCTGGCCTACATAGTAAGACCATGTCTTAAAAGAACCAAACCAAACACAAACCACAGAGAGAGAATCCTGCCCACATCTCAGGTGTGACCTAAGCCACTAATATGTGGTCTACATTCTTTTTTGTTTCTTTGTTTCTTGAGACAGGGTTTCTCTGGGTTAACAACCCTGGTTGTCCTGGAACTCAAATCTGTGGACCAGGCTGGCCTTGAACTCACGGAGGTGCGCCTGCCTCTGCCTCCCGAGTGCTGTGATTACAGGCGTGCACCACCACAGCCTGGCTGGACTACATTCTTCTACTACCCATTACTTCCTAATGGCTGTTATATTTTGTCCCTGTTCTCTAAAGTCTGTTCTCAGATCGGCTCATGTTCAACACCTTGCTCTGCTTCCTCATCCTATGCAGTAGAAAAGCTCCAGGTTACAGGGTTTGGAGAGATGGCTCAGGGGTCAAGAACGCAAACAGCCCTTGAAGATCTGAGTTTGAGTCCCAGCACTTCCAGGAGGATCCAGTGCTTCTGGCTACTTTGTCATATATATGCTCGCACAGATACAACATACATAATTAAAAATAAAAACAAAGGAACAAAGGCTGGCATTCTAGCTTATCCTTCATGGCTTGGCTCATATTCACCTCCAGCCTTTTCTTGTTTCTCCACCTCATAATAATATCTTTTGTTTTGTTTTTCGAGACAGGATTTCTCTGTGTAGCCTTGGCTGTCCTAGACTCACTTTGTAGACCAGGCTGGCCTTGAACTCACAGCGATCTGCCTGCCTCTGTCTCCAGAGTGCTGGGATTAAAGGTGTGTGCCACCATGCCCGGCCCACATAATATCTTATATTTAACTCTACATTTGATGAAGTTTCCCACCCACTGCAATGCAAACTGCACAAGTGAGGACACTGTTTCCTGTTTATCCGAAATACCCAGACTGTTACACAGTAAACAGTTACATTTGATGAATGAAGATGTAGTCTTTGTATACATTATTTCCTGGTTACCTCCAGGGACCTGGGGGCTTGGAGAAGACACGTAGAAAACTGATGCTATTAGAATTTTATTGCTGCCCACTGGGCTGTGGTGTCCCACACACTCAGGAGGCAGAGGCAGGTGGATCTCTGAGTTCAAGGCCAGCCTGGTCTACAAAGGGAGCCTAGAACAGCCAAGGGTACACAGAGAAACCCTGTCTCAAAAAACAAGCAAACAAACAAAACAAAACAAGAATTTTATTGCTGTTTTTTGTTTGTTGAGAGTCAGGGTCTTGTCTCTGGCTCAGGCTGGCCTAGAGCCCAAGGCAATCCTGTCGCCTCAGCCTTCCAAATGCTTGGACTCTAGGCATGCACCACTACCCTAGCATTTTTAGAATTCTTTACTTTAGGCATATAGTATCATATGACTGTCCCAGAAACACACAAACACCTGGCTGGGGAGTGCAGAGCCTCAGCACAGCAGCCCACCGCTCTACCCTAAATCCTAGTTTTGTTTTCATGTTGTACTGGTGGTGTCACTTGTCTTAGCTTCCAGAGTGCCCTGCAAACGAAAAAGTATTTGTTTGGGCAGGGTGGTGGCACACTCCTTTAATCCCAGCACTCAGGAGGCAGAGGCAGATGGATCTCTCTATGAGTTCGAGGCCAGCCTGGTCTACAGAGCGGGTCCAGGACAGGCAAGACTACCTGGACAGGCAAGAAACCCTGTCTTGGGGGGGGTGGGGGGTGGGAAGGTTTTGTTCATTTCTTTTTAGATAAGGTCTCACTTATCTAAAAAGTGTAGCCCTGAATGGCCTAGAACATGCTGTGTGTTTAGCCCTGGATGGCCTAGAACATGCTGTGTAGATCAGGCTGGTCTAAAAATCTTTCTGCCTCTACCTCCCAAGTGCTGGAATGAAAGGTGTGGTCTACCACAAGCAGTAACATATATCTGTATGACAACAAAACTCAGGCTGTGGTATGAGGGAATTTAGTAGGTGCAAAGCCCTGGGTACAGTCCCCAACATCAAAACTCAGCCACCCAGACAACCAATGATAAAACCAAACAGGCCTAGAGAAAAAAGGAGTTAACTAAGAAAAAGGCCAAAGAAGATTTGGCTCCAGGGAGAAAGGCAGAGGGACTGTATACTTCCTCCAGGTCAGTGTTGCAAGGAAGAAATAGGTGGGTAATGGCGAGGCCAGAGTGCGGGCACAGTAAGCAGGAACAGTGGACACTCATCATGTGCTTGGACCGGTGACGGCTCAAGAAAAGCATGTTGGTGGCTGCCAAGGGGAAGTGAGGAATCACTCCACTTGCTCAGCCAGTGTCCTGACACAGGTGTGCTGTGATAGGCTTGAAAGGCTGGTGTGACCACACAGGTGTTTTCTCTTCTAGCTGTGTGAACTGGGACTCCTTCCACAGCTGGGGACTAGCTGGCTCTGCTCCCCTGTTCCTTAGGGACATGGAGCTGCCTAAGTCACATCTCCTTCTGGAAAAGGGCTAAATCTTTGGGTTTGAGTCCCCATCCTCGCACCCCGGGAGTCATAGAATAGGGCTCTACCCTGTCTGGCCTTTCTGTTTTGCCCCCAGCAGAGAGTCAGCAAACCTGGTTTTCAGTCACATTTCTCTGGAGATCACTCTTCTTCCTGCTTTCCCCACTGTAAGCCTTGTCTGTGCACACACGTCCCTCAATTCCCCCTTAGGCGCTCAGAATTTTTGGCCTCGAGGCCTATTTATTTTATGTAGAGTTGAAAGGTTACCAGATTATCTTAGGGGCGGTCCATTCCTGGGTCTTGAAGTCCATGGTAAGATTAATCACCTGGGGCGGTGGGGAAGGAGTGCCAGATCCTGCTGCGGTCTCATCGGAGTCTTAGCCAGCAAGCCAAGCTCATGGTGAAGGGCAGTGGGCTCCAGAAGTCTTAGGGCTATAGGAAAGATGGGTGAGCTGGGCTGCAGGTTCCACCACAGAAGCTGAGGCTGCTCCTGTTTGCCCTCCCCTCCCTTCCCCACCTGAGTGCTGCAGGGCTTGGTGTCAGGGGTGTCAGGAGGTGCTCCCTGCTATCAGTCCAGCAGTTCCTTGATACACCAGCAACAGAGGAGGATGTAGGCGACTTCCTTCAGGGTTCGAAGTATGCCCTCCCACCCTGTGCCCATCTTAATGACAGGCACCTGGAGCCCTGTACCTCGAAGGGCATCTCTAAGAGAGAAGGGCAGGGCCTGGGTTAGGGGCTGCATCAGAGGCTTCATGTGGATGGCCAGCTCAGCGGAAGGGTGTGGATGCTGCTGTTGGGGCCTTTTATCCAGTCCCCACCCCTTCAGGCCTCATGACTAAAAACAAAGGCTCTAGGGTCTAGCAAAAGAAGGTTCTGGGCCCTGGAACAGGCTGAGTCAGCCCTATAGTCAGGGATGGTGATGGTTAGAAGGGCGGGCTTGGCCCCTCCATCTTTCATCCTTTACAGCCAGGAGAGCTCAACTTCCCTTCCAAGTCGGCTTGCCTACTCCCCTTTGCTGGGCTCTGGTTCAGGCTGACATAGAGTGTCATACATAGCCACTCCCTTCTAGTATGTTCTTTTTGTTTTGTTTTTTCTTTTCTTTCTTTTTTTCCTCTGGAGACAGAGTTTCTCTGTCCTGGACTCACATTGTAGACCAGGCTGGCCTCTAACTCACAGGGATCCACCTGCCTCTGCCTCCTGAGTGCTGGGATTAAGGGCCTGGGCTACCACCACCTGGCTCCTTCTAGTATGTTCTACATTGCTCTTGGGCCCCTGAGTGAATACTGCCAGTTCAGAGCTGGCAGCCTTGGTCCACTTTTGCCCCCCTCGACGTTGGAGCAGGAAGGCACGACCAGAGCAACAGGCACCGACAGTGGAGTGTGAGGTACAATTTACTGGTGACATGACAGGTTATACTCCAAGCCAGTCCCCCTTCCCTCCGTCTTGTCCCCAGCTCGTGTGAGGTCACGAGCGGGAGTTCCTTTCCTCATCTTCATTCTCCAGCAGGTATGCCGGACGGTATATGGGGCGTCCTCCTGGGCTCAGAGACTTCAGGGCTGGATTCTGCACCGTGTTCTCCCGACTCCCCAGCGACGTGTACCTGGAGTGTCAAAAGCGAGCATGTGGATAAGCGCTGGCCTCCCCCATCCCAGTATCCTCTCACCCCTGCTCCCCCAACAACCTTACCCTCGGTCATACAGGATACAGTATGGGACAAACAGCTGACGCAGAAAATCCCAGATGTTTCTGTAGGTCCAGTCCTGGGAAATGACAGTCAGTCACTGGAAGTGTCCTCGTCCGCACCTGCCACTGCCACCCCAGGGATGGGTCCATCACTGGTATTTCTACTCCCCTGGCCTTGAAGAAGGCTTGCTACCTAGATCTCTGTGTACCTTGCTCTGTGTGGGCTGGAGAAAGTCCTTAGCCTCTGCCAACTTTCATTCTTCAGCTTCCTGCCCTTGTGGCACAAGCTCCAGAAGGGTGGCAAAGTCAGATGTGTTTAAAGTCTAGAACTTTCTGCCATGGTGGAAGTCTCTAGCCCCATACTGTCCCTGCCTCCTATCGTGGGCACCTGAAAATGTGGCTAGGATAGGTGAGTTTTCTGGGATGGAGAAATGGCTTAGGGGTTAAGAGCACTGACTGTGTTCTTTCTGAGGACCTGGGTTCAATTCCTAGCACTCACATGGTGACAAACATCTGCACTTTCAGTTCCAGGGTATTGACTCCCTCTTCTGGCCTCCTCAAGCACCCTGGGGTGCATAGTAGCCAGACATACAGACATTCCTCATACGTCTTAGGCTGGTCTTGGCACTCACTATATAGCTGGGAATGACTCTGAACTTCTGTCCCTCCCGCCGCTCCCATGTCCCCAGTGATTTGTACCTAGAGTAGTGAATAGAAGGCAAGAGGATGGGTGGGCATGGTGGTGGAGACTGAGCCCAGGGTCTGTGCATCCAGGGAACTCCACCTGAGCTACATCCCGGTGTTATGTGGTACCAGGGACTGAACCTCTCTCTAGTCTTGTACAAGCTAGGCAAGGAGCCTACCAACTGAGCCCAGTCTCCAGCCCTAAGAGCTGGCTTTTAAATTTTACATAATTAAAAAAGTGACATTATGAGTCACATGCCATAAATTTTACCTTCTAAAAGTAAGGAATTCAGGGCTTTTGTTTTCTTGAGACAGGATTTCATGTAGGCTGCCTAGAAGTCACAGTGTAGTTCGTGCTGGGCTTGAACTCACACAATCTTCTTTCCTTTGTCTCTCAGAGGCTTTAATCATTTGTATTCTTTTTCTCTCTATTTTTGAAATAGGGGTCTCATATGCCCAGACTGGTCTCAAACTTCCTATGTAGCCAAGGCTTGCCTTGAAGCTTAAAACACTTGTATTTATTTATTTAATCTGTGTGAGGGCGGGGCAGGGAGGCCAAAGGGCAAACTGTGGGAGTCAGCTCTCTTCTGCTGCCATATGGGTCTGGAGATCAAAGAGAGGTCATCAGGCTTGCCAGCCCTGGCCTTAAACTTCTAATTCTCCTGAAGGCCCGAATTACAGGCGTGAGCTACCTACCGTACATGATTCCCAGGTGTGGCAGGCAAGCACTATACCAGACGAGCGACATCCTCAAGCCCCATCATCTGTATTTCATTTCAATTACAGTTTAAGTAGGAACAAATTATTATCATAGTGGAGAGCGCAGGCCCAGGACACTGTTTTTGTCCACGTTGAAAAAGCACAATGCCTGCCACCGAACTATTGGTCAAAAGAATGAATGAACCAATAGCACTGCCTGCCTAGGGAGATGGGGGCCCTCGGCTCAAGCCTCAGGCTCTAGCGTCCTCACAGAGGGCGTGGGGGGAAGGTACGGGGACTCGAGGCTAGCCAAATTGGTCTCATTACCAGCAGCGGGTTGACGCGCATGAAGGAAGGCCAGCCAGGGTCGGTGGGACTGAAGTGGCTGAGGCTACAAGAATAGGGGTCAGTGCGTCGTGTGCCCATCAGCACGGCCTCCAGCTGGGGGTGTTTTTCCTGAAGCTCACCCAGGGCCTGCTGCATGTTACCCTCAGCTTCCAACACCTGCAGGTGATACCTTAGGGGGGACAAGGAAAGAGATGAGGGGCGGAGTTGATTCTCCCAAGGCCCTCATGGGAGTCCAAACCTCCACGTCCCTACCTCTTGATGGTGTCCTGGAGAAACTGTTCCAACTCAGGGAAGGGCGAGATGCTACGAATATACAGGATCTGGAGAGGTTTTGCAACGTCAGGAAATTTCCTGAGGGAGAGTCAAGATTCACAGGCTTGCCCGTGTGGACAAGAAAGCTGTTCTCCAGAGAGCTCAGCACTCTGGCACCTAGGGGCAACACCTGCCCGTTCTCCCTTTTCCTCATTTTCCTCATCCAGCAAACCCAGAGCCACTTCCTCGGAGAAGCTCACTCTGATCTCTTACACTTTTGGTTTGAGCCAGGGTCTTGCTGTGTAGCGCAGGCTGTCCTGTATTTCATGAAATAGCAGCTGGTTTCAAACCTGCCACCCTGCTCCGGCATCCCAAGGGCTGGGGCTACTGAGGTGTGTGCTACTGAGGTGTGTGCTAGTTTGCTTGGTTCATTCTCATCTCAAACCTAAGCATTATTTCTGTTGTTATAAAATTAAAAACACACCCTATCCACCGAAGGAAAAAAAAATGGGTCTCACTGGTTGGCCTGGAACCTACTATGTAGACCAGGCTAGCCTCAAATCACAGCAGTTCAGCTCCACTGCCTCCGTTGGGGTTAAAGGCGTGTGCCACCCCAGCCAACTGAGAATTTTTTTTAAAAAAAAAAGATAAGGCTTTTTAAAAAAAAAAGTCACGCTGGGCAGTGGTGGCGCACTCCCTTAATCCCAGCACTCAGGGAGGCAGAGGCAGGCGGATCTCTGTGAATTTGAGGCTGGCCTACTCTACAGAGCAAGTCCAGAATAGCCAAGGTGACACAGAGAAACCATGTCTCAAAAAACAAACAAACAAACAAACAAAACAAAAAACCCAAAGCCCCAAAAAAGACCCCAAAACATTCCCTAGGCTAGCCTCCTGCTCCTGAGCTTGGAGGAAGCACCCTCACCACCTCTGACTGCTGGCACCGCCACCAGGCCAGGTTATTTTATTTCCGGTAACTGCCTCCCCTCCCCACCTGAACTATGACTTCCCTGTGGTTGGTTACACACCTAGACCTACAGTCACACATGTCAGACGCTCAAGAAATGTGGGGGTCACAGCACCGGCTCACCTTGTTCCCTTCCTTCCTCCAAAGCTCCACCCGTGCCCCCTTCCTCCCTGCTTTCTGGGACCGGGAGCTGGGTTGGTTTTGAGTAGGCATTTCCTGGGCCTCAGCTCCCAGGGGGTAGGCTTACCTCTGCACTGCTGCGTGGAAGAGGTGGAGGAGGGCGGTGCAGTCCTTGCCCCCATTGAAGCCCACGCAGAGCTGGGAGAGGTCGTACTGAGCCAGGGCGGCCTCAATGGTTTGTAGGGCACTTGCCACCTTTTTCCCAAGACAAGACCCTGCCATGCAGGCAGGGAAGAGAATGTCAAGTAGGTATATATGGCAGGCTGAGAAGTCGTGTTACCCTTGCTTAAAAACTTCCACTACCTTCCCAGTGTTCTGGGGACCCAGACTTTTGCATGCTGGCCCACATGGCTTCTCTGTCCGCAGATCAAAGCTCCTGTCTGTCCCTGGTGTGGAGTCCACTTCAGCATCTGCATCTCAGCAGTAACCAGCTGTCTACCGGCTAACCCCTTTGCTTGAGCCCTGCGTTACTCCTACAGGCTGAGCACACGGGCTTCTGACAAGCTATACCAACCCCAACACCCAGCACAGCGCTGGGAGCTAATCAATAGTTACTAGAAGAAGAGATGAGCCAACAGCAGCTCTCTTGTACTTTTTCCTGGGTCTACCTATGGGCAGCCCCCTGCCAACATCACTAGACCTAAAGAACAACCCAGACTCTGGGCCACACTGCCTTCCCCAAGGAGGGACCTACCTGACTGAGCGAGTTCGTATACAGCCTCACCGGCCTTCTCCACAGCATCGGGCAGGTAGGGGACCAGCGACCCCTGGGGTAGGCGTGCAGTCAGATAGGCCAGACATTCTTCCAGGGGCTCTTTTTCCTCAGAGTCTAGAATCAGCTTCACCTGGTAGTAGTTGCTACCCCAGTCAGGGTAGGAACCCAGGCTAAGCCTACGCCCAAAGTGGGCTTGGGCCTCAGTTAGGATGGGGGCGATGGTGCCCTCCGTGGCAGCCACGTACAGCTCCTTCAGGTGGAATTGCACAGCTGGGTTTTGGAATAGCCCTTTCAGCCCCTCCAGCGCTCGCCGCAGCAGCTCCGGAATTCCTGGGAAGAGGTAGACATTTCGGACAGAGACCAGCGGGAATCTGAAGGGATGGCCAGTTCGAGGATCTGTGCCGTAATGCAGCCGGGCAGAGGAGGGCACCAGCGACAGCTTCTCCCAGCCCTCCCCTCCTAGGGTCTTGATGGCTGCTTGGAGTTCAGGGTGTGGCTTGAGCTCCTCCCCAAAGGCCTGTGCCACAGCCTCAAAGGTCATGTCGTCGTGTGTGGGGCCGATGCCCCCCGCAGTGAGGACGTGCGTGAAGCGGCTGGAGAATGAGGTGACCTCAGCGGCAATGGTGGCCACCTCATCGGGCACAACAGAGACTCGGCAAACCTGGACCCCCAGGGAGCGCAGTGTCCGGCAAAGAAAGTAAGTGTTGGTGTCTTGAGTGTGTCCCTAGGGATTGGAGGAAGGATGAGACTGTCAGTGCTGGTAGGGGGTGGGAATGAAGGGCAGATGGGGGGTGGGGTGGGCAGCTACATCTGTCTAGTGATGGGGTGCTATTTTGGGGGTGGGGGCAGGGAGGGTTCCTCCTTAGGCTGCCAAGGAGCCTGGAACAGGAGCAAGAATGACAAACCCCATTTGAATGGAGAGAAGAGGGGATTTCCCTTGGGGCCACTTTGCTATCCATCCATCCATCCACCCACCCACCCACTCACCCATCCCTCCTGACCTCACTCGCATTTATAGATTCTGCAGTTTGAGCTCGGCCTCACATATATTTATAGGCTCAATCATTAATTCTGTATGGATCTTTCGACCTGGTCACCAGCCCCAACAGTTTCAGCTTAGTCCCTGGCTTCAAGTAAGTGCTTCACAGCTTCACCACGGCCCCTGGCTATTTTGCACAGTGGCAACCCAAGACACTGCCCATGGTCAGTTAGGCCTTTTTTCAAGACAGGGTTTCTCTGTGTAGCCTTGGCTGTCCTGGACTCACTTTGTAGACCAGGCTGGCCTCGAACTCACAGGGATCCGCCTGTGTCTGCCTCCCGAGTGCTGGGATTAAAGGCTAAAGGCATGCGCCACCACGCCTGGCCAGTTAGGCCTTCTTGTCAACTGCACTTCTAAAATATCTTACCATCTTCTCTCTTGCTGGTTTCACTTCCTTAGGCAGGTCCCTAGCACCTTTCTGTCTGAACAATGCAGACAGCCTCCAGCCACCAGTCTGTTCCCGGTCTTCTAAATAACCTTTTAATGTGTCACTGTGAACACTGAACCACTTCTGTGCTCAAAAACACATGTCCTTTCCAATTGAATACAGAATAAAGTTCAAATTCTTTTGCAATCATTAAAGCTGGCTATGTTCCATGCCAGACAGGGTGTGTAGCCTTGGCTGTCCTTGACTCGCTTTGTAGACCAGGCTGGCCTCAAACCCAGAGATCCACCTGCCCTATCTCCTGAGCGCTGGAATTAAAGGCGTGCACCACCATGCCTGGTGTCTAACACAAACTCTTGTTTTTTGTTTTGTTTTGTTTTGTTTTGGTTTTTCGAGACAGGGTCTCTCTGTGTAGCCTTGGCTGTCCTGGACTTGCTTTATAGACCAGGCTGGCCTCAAACTCAGAGATCCGCCTGCCTCTGCCTCCCGAGTGCTGGGATTAAAGGCGGCCGCCACCATGCCTAGCCTAACACAAACTCTTAACTACTCATCCCTCTATATAGAAGTAGCAATTAAAGCTGAGAAAGAAGATATGGTAGGGGCTGGAGAGATGGCTCAGCGGTTAAGAGCACTGTCTGCTCTTCCAGGTCATGAGTTCAATTCCCAGCAACCACATGGTGGCTCACAACCATCTATGATGTGATCTGATGGCCTCCACTGACCTGCAGGTGTACACACAAACAGAACATTGTATACATAATAATAAATAAATAAATCTCAGCCGGGCGTGGTGGCGCACGCCTTTAATCCCAGCACTCGGGAGGCAGAGGCAGGCAGATCGCTGTGAGTTCGAGGCCAGCCTGGTCTACAAAGTGAGTCCAGGATGGCCAAGGCTACACAGAGAAACCCTGTCTCGAAAAAACCAAAATAAATAAATAAATAAATAAATCTTAAAAAAAACAGCACTCATATACATAAAATAAATAAATAAATCTTAAAAAAGATATGGTAGCCCAGGTGATGGTGGCGCACATCTTTAATCCCAGCCCTCAGGAGGCAGAGGCAGGTGGGTCTCTGTGAGTTCGAGGCCAGCCTGGTCTACAAAGGGAGTCCAGGACAGCCAAGGCTACACAGAGAAACCCTGTCTCAAAAAACCAATAAAAATAAAAATAAGATAAAGAAGAAAGTTTGTGTTCTGAAGTTGAGATGGCAACATACGGGAAGAGTTTCTAAGCCAGCATGCCTACCCACAGTCAGGCCCTACCTCAGAAAAAGGTTGTGCTCTGTAGTAAGGGGAACTGGGCTAGAATTCCATCTCTATTACTTTCTTCCTTTAATTTATTTGGAGACAGGGTTTCTTCCTGCAGTCCTGAAATTGGTTATATAGACCAGGCTGTCCTCAAACTCACAAGAGACCCACCTCCCAAATGTTGGGACTAAAGGCGTGTGCCACTGTGGAATTGTTGAAGTTTGTAAGGCCACATGTGATATAAGTACATGCCAGCCCCCGGTAAACACTAGAAAAGGTCAGGGTAAATATCAGTTATAAAGCTATGCCTGCCACATCCTTCGTAACAGCGCCAATCATTCAGAATTCAGACTAGTTTTCTTTTGGTACCTTCCTTCTAGCTCACCTATCCAGTCTGCTGAGGTGTTTCAATAACTACCAAATAGTCTGGATACCCATTACACACACTTGTATTTCTCTCTATTTGCTGTGCCTCCTGTAATCGTTATGTGGCGAGCTGCAGGAAAGTTGCTACCCATCTTTCAATGGGAAAACTCAGTAACGGTAGGGTCACTTTTCCTCGCTCCAAGACCATACTTTGGCAAGCAAAGCGATTCCCCCCCCCCCATCCCCAAGCAAAGCGACCCCCCCCCCGCCCCTTCCACCGGAAGGAGAGCCCACAGCAAGAGAAGCCTCTTCAGTTCCAGACACACCTTAAGGATCTCATCGCCAATAATGATGATGCCCGCCGTCACGTTGCGTCCCGGGGGAAGTTCAGAGGTCCGGGATGCCATGGTCCTGCCCTCTCTGCTCTTTTGCAGGGCTCTCCAGTGGCCGCTCAGAACCCCAGAGAGGGGCCGTAAGCACTGAGAGGCCGCCAGGTCTACAGGATACTGGAAGCCATACAGTCCGGGGTCGAGGGAACCTGGAAGAGCCAGAGAGGGCAATGGAAAGGGCAGGAGTGTACCTTCTTCCTTCTTAGAAGAAGGCTCAATCTTCTAAAGTCACAACCTTCAAAAACGCCTCCTTTACTCGGGCCTCTCTAACGTATTCTCAAGTCCCAGGCTCCTAAAAGCACCCCTATTCCTATTCCTTTAAAGTGCCATGCTCTCCCAAGACCTACCACTTTGGATATTTCCATCTTCCGAGCAGGTCTAAAATTTGCTGTCTTGGGTATCTGCACCTTTAAATGTCTCTTCGCTTCAGGTCACCTGTCCCTTTAAATGTCTACCTTATTCTGGGCCTCGGGTCCCTTTAAATGCATCTCTTTCCTTCCTCTGCCACCGACCAAAACTGCACCCTTTCTAGCCTGAAACCTGCTTTTCTCACCAGGCTTCAGATCACTGACCTCTTATCATCTCACCTGCCTATTTTGCCCCTATATAGGGCCCTTCGCTCTTTCCTTTCGCGTGTCCTAGAACAGCTTCCGTACTCAAGGTCCCGCCTTTCAGCACTTCATGTTGATTGGTTATTCTAGCTGTCGCTTAACTCTGACCAATGGTCTTACTGGTCTAGCCCACAGTCGCTCACGCGCTTCATCTAGGCGCTGAAGAAAATGCTAAGTTGTTATTGGCAACACCACGTGGTCATCACTTCCCGGAAGTAAAATAGGGGCCTGGCCTTAGTCCGTGGAGGGCGGGACTTAGAGTTTGGGGGCACAAAAGGTTATTGGGCCGTGCTTTAAGGACAGTCGGATGCTGTTTTCTAGTAGTGGAAGAAAATGAAAGTCTGATTCTGTTTCATTGAAACATTAAAAAAACACTTAAACCAGGGTTCTAGTATATAGCCCTGAAACTTGTCTATATAGACCAGCCTGGCCTCCAGCTGCCTTCGGAGCGCGGGGGTTCCAAGCACAGGATACCACCGCTGGCTGCATCCACATTCTTTCTTTTGTTTTTTCGAGACAGAGTTTCTCTGTGTAGCCCTGGCTGTCCTGGAACTCACTCTGTAGACCAGGCTGGCCTCGAACTCTGCCTGTCTGCCTCCAGAGTACTGGGATAAAAGGCGTGGGCCACTAAGCCCGGCTCTGTGTTCGAATGTGTGCTAATTACCGTCTTCACTCCCCAATTCTAGGCAAAGGGATCAAGAGCTGTTATTGGCACCGGAAGACTTTGCCTTTTTTTGTTTTTAAAAGATTTATTCATTATTATATATACAGTGCTCTGTCTGCATGTACACCTACAGGCCAGAAGAGGGCATAAAATCATATTAAAGATGGTTGTTAAAAAAAAAAAAAAAAGATGGTTGTGAGCCATCATGGTTGCTGGAAATTGAACTCAGGATCTCTTGGAGTAGTCAGTGCCCTTAACCTTCGAGCCATCTCTCCTGCCCTTAGTTTTTTGTTTTTGTTTTGTTTTTTGTTGTTGTTTTTATTTTTGTTTTGTGAGACAAGGTTTCTCTGTGTAGCCCTGCCTGTCCTGGAACTCTTTGCAGGCCAAGCTGGCCTCAAACTCAAGAGATTTGCCTGCCTCTGTCTGGGATTAAAGGCGTGTGCAGCCACCACGCCCAGCTTGTTTTTGTTTTTTCAAGACGAAGATCCTCCGCCTCCCAAGTCCTGGGATTAAAGGTGTGAGCCACCACCATCAACCCTGCTTTGCCTCTTAAACTAAATGTTCAAGAGATTTTCCTGCACCAAGCTGGGAATTTATTTTGTAGCAAAAAGAAGGTGAAAACGATGTTTTTTAACATTAACAATGGGGAGTGATCTACTGAGTGTGGAACCTTCGTTTGTTCCTAGTATAAATGGAAAAGCTTAAACCTCTTTGACATTAAAAATTAACAACCCAGGGGCTGGAGAGATGGGTCAGTGGTTAAGACCACTGTAATTCCCAGCACCCACATGGCAGCTCACAACTACTGTCTGTAACTCCAGTTCCAGGACCCTTACACCAACATACATGCAGGCAAAACATCAATGCAAATAAACATTTTTAAAAAATCATTAAAAAAAAATTAACAACTCTGCCTGGCGTGGTGGTGCACGCCTTTAATCCCAGCACTTGGGAGGCAGAGTGGATCACTGTGAGTTCAAGGCCAGCCTGGTCTAGAAAGCAAGTCCAGGACAGCCAAGGCTACACAGAGAAACCCTGTCTCAAAACAAAACAAAAACATACAAAAAGAAAACAAAACAAACAAACAAAGAAATTAAAACCTCTTTCCTGCCTCGAAAAGAGTATCGCTTGTCAGTGCTCCATCCCTGTAGAGAGAAGGACCTAAGCAGGAGTACCTTGTACTCACTTTGGGTCCTCTTAGCCTATTTCATTCCTATTTCAGCACCCTCCACCCTTTATGGCGCTGGGTAAAAATAGTTTAATCGTCTGGAATCTCTTTGGAAAGTACGTGGTGGCACACACACCTTTAATCCCATGACTTGGGGAGGCAGAGGCCAGCCTAGTCTACAAAGCTAGCCAAGGTTGGGCAGGGAAACTGCGTGTGTGGGTAGTTGTGTTGTTGTATTGACTGGAAAGGAGGGCAGTGCTGCATCACTCATGTGGAGGTCACAGCACAGCTTTCTGGAGTCGCTTCTCTTTCACCTTTAGGTGGGGTGGTCCTGGGATCTAACTCATGTAGTTGACTTCGGTGACAAAGGCTTTACCTTTTTTACCTGTTGAACCATCTCAGTAGACCTACCTAGGATGGGTTTGGATGGGGTCTGACATCTACTTTTCACCTGGGATTTTCTGCTGTGACTTGGAGGCATTCTGAACCACAACTGGCCAAATTTTACTCCAAACTTTTAACAAATATGTTCTCTTTACCTGTGGGGAACATGCTGGCCACGTGGCTTAGTGTTAGAGCACTGATCTAGCATTGTAAGGGTCTAGGTTCACATCCCAGGACTGAAAAAGAAATTGTTTGTTGGATACAGGTTCAGAAAGGTGAAGGGGTACCACACAATCTTAAAATGCTATATCGAATGTAAGACCAGCCTTAAGTGTAGAGGGAATGAGTGTGACCAGAATGTATTATATACTTGTTTGAAATTTAAGCTGGCAGTGGTGGCAGACACCTTTAATCCCAGGACTCAGGACAAAGAGGCAGGTGGATCTCTTGAGTTTGAGGCCAAACTGATCTATAGAGTGAGTTCCAGGCCAGCCAAAGCCAGATTCCTCAAAATGACCAAATAATTTTTTAAAAGATTTATTTATTTTATGTATATGAGCACTCTATCTGCATGTACAACTGCAGGCCAGAAGAGGGCATCAGATCCCAGTATGAATGGTTGAAAGACACGTTGGGAATTAAACTCAGGACCTCTCAAAGAGCAGCCAGTGCTCTTAATCACTGAGCTAGCTCTTTAGCCCGCTGCCCCCCAAAAAGCATATTAATTAAAAACATCTCACCACTCACCAAACATCCAATTGCCTAATATGTGGTATTTATTTTTATTGTATATTAAAAGTGGTATCTGAGGGCTGAAGAGATAGCTCAGACCTTAAGAACACTGATTGTTCTTCCAAAGGTCCTGAGTTCAATTCCCAGCAACCACATGGTGGATCACAGCCATCTACGATGAGATCTGGTGCCTTTGAACACTGTATACATAAATAAATCCTTAAAAAAAAAAAAAAAAGCAGGACATGGTAGCACATGCCTTTAATCCCAGCACTTGGGAGGCAGAGGCAGGCAGATCTCCACGAGTTCAAGGCCAGCCTGGTCTACAGAGTAAGTTTCAGGACAGCCAGGGCTACACAGAGAAACCTTGTCTGGGGAAAAAAAAATTTTTTTTTTTACTTCTTCCTAAACAATTGTTCCAAGTTTTTGGTTTTTCTTTCTTTTTTCTGGACAGAGTTACTCAGAGTCCTGGCAGTTCTGAACTCATTTTATAGACCAGGCTGCCCTTGAACTCAGAGATCCTCCTGCCTCTCCCTCCCCAGTGCTGGGATTAAAAGCATGCACCACCATACATGACTTGTTCCAGGCTTTTGTTTGTTTTTCCAGACAGGGTTTCTCTGCATAGGCTTGACTGTCCCAGACTTGTTCCAGGTTTTCAAGCATATTACTAGAGCTATTGGTGAACATGCTAACACATTGCTGAGCCCAGGTCTCAGGATTCTCGGATTCTGAACATTTCCAGGAGCTGTGGATCCCCTTTAGGTTTGTGATAGCTGAGGGGACTGGAGAGGCGATTCAGCAGCTGAGAGCACTTGTTGCTTTTTCCTGTGTAGCCTTGGGTGTCCTGGACTCACTTTGTAGACCAGGCTGGCCTTGAACTCACAGTGGATCTCTGCCTCCCCAGTGCTGGGATTACAGGCGTGCCCCACCACGGCCGGCTTCACTTGTTGGGCTGGGTTCACAGTATCCACACGGTAGCTCCTACCTCTAACTTCAATGCCAGAGGATGAGATGCCAGGCACTACATAGTGAATGCATGTACGCGTGTGCAAAATACCAATCCATACAACACAAATCTAAAGCTGGGCTAGTGGTGAGCACCTTCAAGCTCAGTGCTTAAGAGGCAGAGGCAAGGCCAGCCTGGTCTACATAGTGACTTGTCTCAAGAAAACCAAATAAGGGCTGGAGAGGTGGCTCAGAGGTTAAGAGCACTGGCTGCGGCTGCTCTTCCAAAGGTCCTGAGTTCAATTCCCAGCAACCATATGGTGGCTCACAACCATCTATAATGAGATCTGGTGCCCTCTGTTGGCCTGCAGGGGTACATGAGGCAGAGCACTATACACATAATAAATAAATAAATATTTTAAAAAAAAAAAAAAAAAAAAAAAAAAAAAAAAAAAAAAAAAAAAAAAAAAAAAAAAAAGAAAACCAAATAAAACCGGGGGTGGTGGCACATGTCTTTAATCTCAGCACTCAGAAGGCAGAGGCAGGCAGATCTCTGTGCGTTTGAGGCCAGCCTGGTCTACAAAGAGTTCCAGGACAATCAGGGATACACAGAAACCCTGTCTCAAAAAACCAAACCAAAGCAAACCACCACCACCCCCAACAACAAAACATGAATGAATCTTAAAGACAAGAATAATGGGCGACAATCTCCCTTAGGTAAGTGTATGCTGTCACTTGATTAAAAAAAATAATTCAACCAGCAAGTGGGCTTGTGTTTGCTATGTGCCACAGCATATCCGTGGAGGTTGGAGAGCAACTCACAGGACAGTTCTCTCCTTGCACCAGTGGGTTAGAGTGGTTGGGTTTGGTGGCAGGAATACCCACTTGCTAAGCTACTTTTTAAAAATAGATTTATTTATTATGTATACAGTGCCCTACCTGCAGGCCAGAAGAGGGCACCAGATCTTAGTATAGATGGTTGTGAGCCACCATGTAGTTGCTGGGAATTGAACTCAGGACCTCTGGAAGAGCTGACAGTGCTGTTAACCACTGAGCCATCTCTCCAACCACGACACCTTATTTTTTTGTTTGTTTTTTTGAGATAGAGTTTTTCTGTGTAAGGGCTCTGGCTGTCCTGCAACTGTCTTTGTAGACCAGGCTGGCCTTGATCTCAAAGATCCACCTGCCTCTGCCTCCCAAGATGTGGGATTAAAGGTGTGCACGCCCAGCTCTTTTCTGGCATTCTCTTTGTTTTTTGTTTTTCTAGACAGGGTTTCTCTGTGTAGCCTTTGTAGACAAGGCTGGCCTCCATCACCATTTCTTTCTTTTTTTCTTTCTTTATGGTTTTTCCAGACAGGGTTTCTCTTGTAGTCCTGTCCTCGATTTGTAGACCAGGCTGGTCTGGAACTCAAAGCAACCTGCTATCCTCTGACTCTCAAATGCTGGGATTAAAGGTGTACGCTACCACACCCAGCTGAAACACCATTAAAAAAATACTTTTATATGCACTGATGTTTTGCCTTCATGTATCTTGTGTCAAGGTACCAGATCCTCTGGAACTGGAGTTACAGACAATTGTGAGCTGCCATGTAGGTGCTGGGAATTGAACCAGGGTCCTCTGGTTCTCAATCCAAACCACTGTCCAGGGATTAAAAGTTGTGTGCCACCACACCTGGCTTTTAAAGGTGTGCACCACCATGCCCGACCTTTTCTGACATTTTTAAATTAAGTCTACACTCCAGAATTTTTCTGTGAAAAAAGAAAAAAAAAAAAAAAACTGGTCTAAGAGACCAGAAGAGGGCGTTCAATCTCTTGGAACTGGAGTTATGGGTGGTTGTGAGCACCTCAATATGGGTGCAGGGAGTGAAATGCATGCTCTTAACTGCTGAGCCTTGTCTTCAGCCAACTCCAAAGAATCCCTCCAGGCATAATCTCGTGGTATCAGCACTTGGAACTGTCTACATAGTTCCATCTGCAATCCAGCTCCAGCCATTGGTTACAGCTGACCCCTCCGCTTTAATTAACACTCCCCCAATCTCTGCATGGTCTTTAAGTGCTGGGACTATGCAAATGACAACACCAAACTGTAGAGACAGTCATTTGCTGTGATGAGACAAGGATGTCCCAATAAAACCATTATCTTAGGCTAGTAATCAGTGTGAAATACATTTTCGTGAATGCTTTTTACTGTAAATCCAGCAAACACAGATTATAAGCTAGCTGTTGCAATATTCCACTAAACCTCATTACCGCCAACAGCTGGGTTTCCATCACCCACCTGAAGGGTACAGAATCAGAATAATTCCACAGTATCACATTGGTTGCAGGAGAGGGGATGGCTCGGGGGAGAGACGGATGGGTGAGTATGTGTGTATGTAGGGGACAATGACAGGGACCACAATGACACAGGGATCTTTTTTTATGGTTTTTTTGAGACAGGGTTTCTCTGTGTAGTCTTGGCTGTCCCGGACTCACTTTGTAGACCAGGCTGGCTTCGAACTCACAGCGACCCGCCTGCCTCTGCCTCCCGAGTGCTGGGATTAAAGGCGTGCGCCACCATGCCCGGCTGACACAGGGATCTTATAACCACACTATTAGGTTATAAAAACTTCCTTTAATCAAGGCTTATAACATGGAAGAGATCTGTCAGATAAAATGGAAAGTTTCCAATACATAGACACAAATCCATAAGTCACCATAAATACAATACCTAATAGTAAAAAGCACAACAGCAAATTCGCACCGTCACATGCTTCCGAGGATGGCAGAGATGGCCTGCTGGATGCAGAGCACACTAGGGTCACCCTCATCTGACAGGGCTGTGCCACTGGTGGCTCAACTCAAGAAGCAAGGCAGAGTCCAGCACATTCAAACAGTGTATTGAACGAACATCCTTTAAATATCAAAGTGAGAAATAAGAAAGCAACATGACCACGACGGCAGGAAGACGGCAGGAAGAGGACAGCCGTGTAAAGCTTGAGGCGGGAAGGGGCTTCGTCAGCTTCACTTCTTTGGCTTCTTTGGTAGCGGCCGCCGGAACAGTAAGATGTGAGGTTCTGAAACAATCAGTGAAATCTAACTAAGAAAGCAACTCACAGAATTCTAAGCACAGTCTGTGCTGTGTTCTACCTGTGTCCGTGTCCCCCAGCTGAGCCCACTCAGTCTTCATAACCACACTCAGATATGAGCAGCCCCAGAAGTCTGGCCTTCTTACCTCGCACCGAACCGTTATGTTTTTCTCTGTACAGCCCTGGATGTCTGGTGTCTTACCAACAAATAGAACGGTCTGCACTTATTTGTAACACATCCAGTCATTTAAAGGGGCCACAATCAGGGTAATATGTGGCTTTAAAAAGAGTTCCCTCTATGCCTTGCCAGGCGTGGTGGTGCAGGCCTGTAATCCCAGCACTCGGGAGGCAGAGGCAGGCGGATGGCTGTGAGTTCAAGGCCAGCTTGGTCTACAAAGTGCGTCCAGGACAGCCAAGGCTACACAGAGAAACCCTGTCTCGAAAAACCTGAGTCCTCCCCTAAGCCAGGGACAGCCAGGGAGCGTGCTAGTTTGTCCTCTTCCTCCTTCAGGCGGAGTGAAGCTGCCTTACATTGTACTGACCTGGTTCATGGATCATATAATGGACCCATCCCTGACTCTGCTGCACACCAAGGTTTCTCCACTCAGATTCAGACATCAAATGGGTTTTAGGGACGAGCTTGGCTATGTCCTTGGGCAACATGACATGCCTGTAACAGAAACATGGGTCTGTGTCAGTAGTGGGTAAGTCTGCCACACACTCACCTACGTGTACAGAAAAGTAGAGGAAGAAAAATAGGCTGAGTGTGAGCCAGGTGTGGTGGCGCACGCCTTTAATCCCAGCACTCAGGAGACAGAGGCAGGTGGATCACTGTGAGTTAGAGGGCAGCCTGGTCTAGAGAGTAAGTCCAGGACAGACAAGGCTACACAGAGAAACCCTGTCTCAAAAACAACAACCAAAAAAGAAAAGAGGATGGGCACGGTAGCTCACATCTGTGATTTTGGCACTCACAGGGATATGGCAGGAGGATTACCAGGAGTTTCAGGGCATCCCGGGCTGGAGAGAATCTGTGAAAACAAGCACGTAGCCAGGTGTGGTGGTGGGGTCTTTAATCCCAGCACCGCCCTTTTACCAACCAAAAGTTAAGGGCAAAAAAGTCACCTGACTTGAGGCAGACTACCTCAGGCAGAGTGAGTTTTTCACGCTCAGACAAGGTGTATTAAATGCTTTCTTTGTAGTGATAAAGAGAGGAGCTCCCTCCCGGCAATTCAAGTCCAAATGTCAGAAAAGAATTTGCATCCTGGCAAGTCCCAGACACAAAACTGTGACTCTGACGCACAGAAATAAAAACAAAAACCCTTCCTTTAAACCAAAATGCCACCGCTAAGCTAAAAGTCCCTCTTCTGGGGGGACAAAGCCACTCATCTCTTCCCAGCCAGGCAATGCTGTAAGCACAGTGCTTCAGTTACAGGCACAGAGCACAGCAGCGGCGGCGCACAAAAGGTAACAGGAGCCAAGTAACAAAGCAGCCTGACCCTGCTTAGTTTCTGAGAGCCAGGTGATTTTCAGTACAATGATGTGGGTCCGCTCCCACTCCAGAGACCGGGTTTGTCAGTGTAGGCTTGGCTGTTCTGGGACTCTGTAGATTAGAGATCTGCCTGCCTCTGCCTCCCAAGTGCTGGGATTATGGGTGTGCACCACCCCACCTGGCTATAGTGTGGGGTTTTTCTTGTTTTAAAAAAAAAAAAAAAAGGATAAAAAAAGAAAGATGATATATATTTGTCAGTACACGCCCAATTCTCCAGGGTGTCTGAAGTAGGACAAGAGAAACAGAAAAGCTAATTCTTATTTTATGTTCTCTATGGAGAGATAATACAAAGCAGCAAGTTTTTTTGGTCTTAATATTACAAAGAATAGTGACCAGAGCAACATCAACCTAATTATCCCTAATTTTCAACTTAAGTTCACAGTATTAGCACTACCACATGCAAATGCCTGCGCTCACTGCAAGAATTTCTTACAATTCTTGGCAGACAGCCACCTCGTACAGTCTAATTCAGGAGTTGTCTTCGTTTCCCTGTGTTCTAACGGTCTCATCTCAGCAGTCTCCTGTGGTAAACTTTCCTGCTTCCTCACACCTGCACTCGGCTCAGTGCACACTCATGTTCTCTGTAGAGTCAGTTTATCCCATGGAGTTTTAGAGAGTCTGTCACAAGCACCGACCATGCATTCCTTTGCACTTTGTTGTTTGGGACAGGCTTGCTGAAAACTGTGACAATACTGCAGCCTCAGCTTCCAGAACGTTGAGGTCAAAGGTGTGGGCTACCGTCCCCCGGCTTAACACGCACGTTAGCAGAAGTGAAACCGACATGCACTCCATAATTGCTCACATATTTGAAGGGTATCTACCAACGTCCACAGTCTCATGCCACTCCACGTCCTGCGAACGTTCCATCTAAAACAAAGCTGACAAGGACGCTCCTTTTCCTTTTCATAAACTAATAACCACCAACACCAAGGCTCTCTCAGAACTGTCCTTTCACTAGGAGCACCAAACTTCCGGCTATGCACTGGCTACCTTCTTTCTCCCAGTAGACTTTAAGATTTCAGGAATGCAAGCAGTTCCTACTAGCCCGCCACAACAAAGTTGTGCGAATGATGTGAAAATTCCCCAAGGCGAACTCCAACTCGCCTCCGTTTAACAACCGGCCAACTCCAAATTCCCTTTCATTGTTTTACCATCTCCGTCCACTTTTTGCGCATGCGTTCTGCTACGGCACCGATTCCCACCCCCACCCCACCGCCCGCTAATCTCTTGCGCACGCGCCGGTTCTACACAATTCCCCCTCCCCCCCCCCACGCCCTCCCCGCTCCACCCCCATCCCCCGCCGGCCCCACGGCCTAGGTTAACTAACTCCTCGTGTGCTCTCTTTTGTCAAGGCGCACAACCTGGCTGTAGTCCCCGCGCCGGCACTGACCGGTACTCGAACTCCTCGTCGTCGTATTTGTCCGAATAGTAAATCTGTTTGTGCGACATAACTGCTGTGCCCGAGGGCGCTCAGCCCCGCGCCGCTGGCCTCCAGACAACTCCCAGCAGCACGCGCTCCCCACCCTCCTTGGCCTCGCTTTCAAACACACCGCCCGCACTTCCGATTGGTCTCCCCGGCCGAAGGCGGGACAGCTCCGTTTTGAAGCCTCCGATTGGCTTGCGTTGGCGTCTTCTCGAGCTGTAAATGGAGTGCGGCTCTCAGGTTTCTGAAGACTGAGCTGGGTCAAACTAGGGCTCCTATTGGCTTCCACCGCGCTCCGTGCCCCTGCTCGCGCACTCATTGGCTGGCGGCCGAAAGCCCACTGGGAAAGGAGGGACGGCGAGGTAGGGGGTCAGGGGTTAGTGAGGCCGGAAGTGAGTGTAATAAAGTTTGTCTGGGGAGGCCCGGGCCGGGGTGAAAGTTGGGGCGGTGACTTAAGCAGACAGTTGAGTGATCCGGAACCAGATCGGCCCGCGGTGCGGTGCGGAGACTCCATGCGACCCTGGTAAGTCTCGACTTTCTCTCCCTAGCAACCCCCTCCTATTCCACCCCGGAACCCCTCTCCCAGGACCCTACTTCCGGTCTTGCTGTATAAGTCCCGCCCTCGAGACCCCCTCCCCGGAAGTCCCACCTTCCACCTTCCAGGGGTTCCCCGAACCCCGATTTGTCTCTTATTGTGGCGGCCACACCCTGTCGTCCCACTTCCCTGGAAAGCCCACCCCCAGACTTGTTTCCCAGCTCCGCATTAGTCTTTCTAGTTCTCTGAAACTGCCGCCTCACGATTCTCGGCTAAACCTAGTCTATCAAAAGCCTGGTTTCCAAAGGTGGCTAAATCTTGCTTTTGCAAAGGATTCGATTTTGTAGAAGTGACGCCTCTCTGGGACCCCGCCCCTCCGGGACCCGCCCCCTCCACTGTCTACGGCTGGTCCTGGAAATGTGCCGCATTCCTTGTAAGGGGCTCGGTTCCCTCCGGACTCCTTTCCCTGTTGTGGGCTTGGGTCCGTGCCTCCCAATCCTGGTCTTAAGTTCCGGACGCTTCACTTGCTTACTTAGCCCTCACCATTCTTTAAGACTTGGGCTTAATTTTCCTGAACTCCGGTGCTCCATCAGGTGGGAAGTTGAAATCTGTGGTTGTAAGGAGTGAGCTTATTGGCAACGTCGTTCCTCCGTGACTTAAGTTGAAGGGGCTGGGTTTCGTTTAAGGCAGGGGAGTGGAAAAGGGAGTGGCTTCTTTAGAGACTCTTGACCCGCTCCTTTCGGAGGACCCCATCCTAGAGACAGCCATAGGTGTACTTTCCCATGCCTGGATTTGGCTAAGGATTGGCTTGTGTGAGCCTAATAGGAGTAAAAGTTCTTCAGCAGTCCGAAGAAAAACTGTTTCGGAGCCTGGAGTAGGGGTTAGTGTCCTTTCCGTTGTATTTAAAAGACCCCTCCCCCTAACCAGATAACTCTTGTTTGGCAGTCATCCTGGCCCCCCTTTGCCCAACCTTCCCTGCTGGAAACATTCCTGAGGCTTTCGCCATTTCCTGCTATTTCCTGCGCCTCCAGCTTCCTCCCTGCTGGGCTGAGGTGTTTAACGCGGCTCTCTCCCAGCCCCCACTACCTAGCTGTGGTCCTGTAGGCAATCTCCCATCTCTTAAAGCAAATTTAAAGGTTCTTGTTTACTTTTTCTTCCAAATGTGTACACCTGTTGGTCGTTCCTTCCCTCTGGATATGAACGCTCCGACGGAAAGCTATTTCTCAAGATGAAGACGTCATGGTGTGCGTTTGTGTGTTTAGGAGTGTAAAGCTGGAGCAGATTTTTTTTCCCCCTCCTCTGCCAGGAGCTGAGGTCTTAGCCAACGGAACGACAGAATTTCTTTTCAGGAAGAGGTGTGTTCAGTAACAGACTTCCCGGGATGGGCACTCAGGGTGGAGAAAGCAGTGAAGAGTGGTCTTTAACCTGGCTTAAAGTACTGGCGTTGTTAGTAACAACCATAGATCGTTTGTTTCAAGACAGGGTTTCTCCGTGTGGAATCATACAGTTTTTATTCTCCAAAATAAATCTAAGGTTAATTTGAAGGTGAGGCCTGTCAGAAACTATATTTTAGCAGGCATGAAGGTCCACAAATCCCAGCACTAGGGAGGAAGTCGAGGGTGGATCTCTGTGAATTCGATGCCAGTCTGGTCTCCAAAGCAAGTTCTAGGACAGTCATTGCACACAGAGAAACCCTGTCTCTGTTATCTTGGCTGTCCTGGACTCGAACTCACAGTGATTTGCCTGCCTCTGCCTCCCCAGTGCTGGCATGTGCCACCACGCCCAGCTAAAAATGCATATTTTACTTCTTGTATTTGCTTACTTTTTAGTTTGTTTTGTTTTGTTTTTTCTAGACAGGGTTTCTTTGTGTAGCCTTGGCCGGCCTGGACTCACTTTGTAAACCAGGCTGGTCTCAAACTCACAGCGATCCACCTGTCTCTGCCTCCCAAGTGCTGGGATTAAAGGCGTGCGCCACCACGTTGGCTTGCTTAATTTTTAAAAAAGTAAATAAGTGATAGTTTATTCTGGAGCTGTTTTGATTGGTCACTTTCTTTAGCTTCCTGTATAGTCTTTAGCAGAGTTGTGGCAGGAAACTGTGGGCTAAGAAATACGGGTTTGGTGTTGTTATGCACTAAGGCCAGATCCCAACTTCTAGTCTCCCTTTCTCTTTCCTGTCTTTATTAACACAGATTTGTTTATGGCCCTATCATCCCTTTGTAGCTTGTAGGCTCCAGGTTTTTTGTTTTTTGTTTTTCCTACTTCCAAAGTGTGAGGGACACTTTAGGTGGGGCTTACAGCCTGTACAGAATAGAAGCATGGCTGTGGGTCCAAGGGGTGGCCTGGGCCCCCTATATTCTCCGGCTTTTCCTCACTAGGCCTCTGGGAAAGGGGCTTCAGGTAGTCGTTGGGCTGGGTGTGGTGGCGCACACGTTTTGTCCCACCACTCCGGAGGCAGAGGCAGGCGGATAGCTCTGCTGAGTTGGAAGCCACCTGGTCTAGAAAGCGAGTCCAGGACAGCCAAGGCTACACAGAGAAGCCCTGTCTAGAAAAACAAAACAGAAAAACAGGAAAAGCCCATAGGTCCTTTGTAGGTGATCTCTGTCATCAGTCTTGCTCTGCCTGGTAGCTTCCAGATGCACCACCCAAACTGGCTGCTGTTCCCTCCTGTTTCAGCTTTTCATTCCCTCTTGGCCTCGCTCTATATCCACTGGGACCACTTTCCCTTCTTCGACCCCCAGATCTTGTCCACAGCTGTTGTGCGGGGATGCTAATGACCCAGGTTCCCTGGAGCTGTCACCTCACTCACTGTTTGGTGGGGTGGGCGTGGTCTGGGCTAGGGGGTGTGGGAATTGTATTCAGCCAAGACTGGAAAGGAAATGCTAAATTTTGGGGTCCCTCCCCCCCCCTTTTCCACCCTCAGCAGCTTCTGCTTCCTTTCTTATCCCTCCTAGTGGTCCCTGGCTTCCTGCTCTCTTTGGCTTGCCCTTGTCGGTTTGGCTTGTTGGTCCAGAGTTTCTTTTAACTCCCTCCTTTCTTTTTTCTCTTTTTCCATTTTTCTTTACTGCCCGGCACCTTCCTGCTCCCCAGACAGATTACTGGTTGTTTGTATTGGGCAGGGGAGGGTGGCATGGCTGGCACAAATTATGTGGCGAGAAGTCTCGGCCCCTCTGAGCCTGTGAGTCAGCACTGTCCTCGGGATTGGTCTCTCTTGTCAGTTCCCCGCCTCTGAGGAGGAGCCAGTCAGCTCTGGGTCCAGCCTGTACTCCCCAGCCATAAGTGGTTTCCTCGCTGGGCTGGGCGAGGATGTGGCTTGAAACTGTCTAGGTCTGACGTGGGAGAGCAGAGGCCACTTGTCCTTCGCCTCCCTTGGTCCTCTGTTATCACCTGGCTGCCCAGGTCTGACCAGGCAAAGGGCCTGGGGATGCCCCCTGCCTGGCCCCCTTGCCTGAACTGGCAGGGGGGCCGGGCCGGGCAGCAGCCCCCCTTCTCGTCCCAGCCATGGATCTTCTCCCCCCCAAGCCGAAGTACAACCCACTTCGGAATGAATCTCTATCATCGCTGGAGGAGGGGGCTTCAGGGTCAAGCCCCCCGGAGGAGCTGCCCTCTCCGTCAGCCTCATCCCTGGGACCCATTCTGCCTCCTCTGCCGGGGGACGAAAGTCCGACTACCCTGTGTTCCTTCTTTCCCCGGATGAGCAACCTGAAGCTGGCCAATCCTGCTGGGGGGCGCTTGGGGCCTAAGGGGGAGCCAGGAAAGGCTGCTGAAGATGGGGAAGGGAGTGCAGGGGCCGCCCTTCGGGACTCAGGCCTCCTGCACCCCCTCCAGGACATGAACAAGCTGAGTGGAGGCGGTGGGCGCAGGACTCGAGTAGAAGGGGGCCAGCTGGGGGGCGAAGAGTGGACCAGACACGGGAGCTTTGTCAATAAGCCCACACGGGGCTGGCTGCATCCCAACGACAAAGTCATGGGACCTGGGGTTTCCTACTTGGTCCGGGTGAGTGAACATCCTCCTTTCCACTCCCTCCCATGCCCCTTGCAGTTCCTCTGCTCACTCCAGACTTGCTGGGACTTCCTGCTTGCTCTTCCCCCGGCTGCATCCGTGTCATTCTCCTAGTTCTTACACCTGCGGCACCCCTTCTCCAGTTCTCTGCCCCTGTGCTCTAGCCTGGAATCTTCTGTCTAAGGCCCTCTTTCCTTCTCTGGCCCCCACCCCCAGCTTACACAATGCCCAAGCACACATCAGCTTTTAGTAAGAAGAGTTGAATGAGAATGACTTCTTGATGCTTCCCTCCAGACTCCTCCCTTTTTCCAGAGCTGTCACTCCACCCCACCGGATGGCTGCCCCTCCTCTCACAGTCTCTTCTGTGGCCTCTCTTTCCCCTTTCCCCGCACACCGATGGCCTGATAGCCCTGGGCAGTGGGAAGGCTGCTTCACCTTACTTCCCTTAGGGACCACATAGGGCCAAAGCCCTAGAACCCTTATGCAAAGGTCCAGGAGTGGGGGTGGGGGAGGGGCGGCTGACCCGATCTTCCCTCCTTCCCCACAGTACATGGGTTGTGTGGAGGTCCTGCAGTCAATGCGAGCCCTTGACTTCAACACCCGGACTCAGGTCACCAGGTCAGTGGGGAGGCGGGCATTTTGTTGGAGTCCTAGAATTAATGACATTGCAGAGGTCTCTCAGGAAAGGGGAGGACGTAAGTTGGACGCTCGGTAGTGGTACTGATGGTGACTTCGTACGGGTAGTCAAGCTAATTGAGAGAAAGTTACAGAAGTAAGTCTGACTGAAAAAGAGCCAGCTTGGGTGTGCAGCACCTTACCTGTCCCCCCTTGGAGACTGGGAGGATGGATTAGGAAAGGCAGGGGCAGGAGGCTGCTGCTGCCTCTGGAAGGGAATGGAACATTTGGTAGCTGGGAAGAGGTGGGGCTATAGCCATTGAGGGCCTAACCCAAGCAGCCAGGAAGCAGCCCCTCGGTGTCATCAAATATTAAAGCCCTTAATTCAATCCACCACGACAAAGAGCCTGGAGTGCTCTGGGAGTCTGGCCTGGCCTTCCCCTCCCCCAGCGCTGTGGCAGCGACGGCCAGTGGGAGGCCAGTGGTGGGTCTGAGTACCCCTGTTTCTCCAGGGAGGCCATCAGTTTGGTGTGTGAAGCTGTGCCTGGTGCCAAAGGGGCGACGAGGAGGAGGAAGGTATATGTGGCTGAGTGGAGGGCAGGGGAAGGCAAGTGCGGGGGCACGTGGGAAGGAGGCAGGGGTGTTTCCTGGTGCTGGAGAGCTCAGCTTTTGAGTCTCTGGGCCCTTTCCCAGCCCTGTAGCCGCCCACTCAGCTCCATCCTGGGGAGGAGTAACCTGAAGTTTGCTGGAATGCCAATCACTCTCACTGTGTCCACCAGCAGCCTTAACCTCATGGCAGCAGACTGCAAGCAGGTGCGTAGGGCTGCCGAAAGGGACCCAGGAGAGCCATGGGAGGTCAAGGAGGGATCTGGAGGCCAAAAACTTAGGAGTCCTCAGGAGCAGCCGGAGAATAGGGAAGGAAGAAATTAGAAGGATTGGGTGTAGTGACACGTTTAATCCCAGCACTCAGGAGGCAGAAGCAGGTGAATTTGAGTTCCAGGCCAGCCAGGGCTACATAGTGAGACCTTGCACCTCACCTCACCAAAAACAAAAAAAGAAAAAAAGAATGAAAGAAAGGAAGAATTAGGAGAATATAGGGTAAAAAGTCAAGAGAGTAAGACTGGGACCCAAGGCTCTGCGCGGGGGTGGGGTTCACACTGACCCCTACGGCTCCCTGACATGTCCACTCCCTTCCTTCTCCGTCCCCTGCCCTCTGTCAGATCATTGCCAACCATCACATGCAATCTATCTCATTCGCGTCTGGTGGGGATCCGGTGAGTTGGGGAACAGAGGAAAGATGGGGTGGAGGATAAGAGGCTAGGGGCTAAGAAGATACTGGCTAGGGGCTGGGCACAGTGGCGCACACCTTTAATCCAGCGCTCCAGGCCAGCCAGGGCCATGCAGAGAAATCCTGTCTTGAGAAACCGAAAGAGGGAGGGTGCAGGAGAAGATACTGGCTAAGGAAGTGGGGGTGCTAGGATTGTGGACATACCTTAGTGGGTCAGGAGTGAGATGGAGTTGTGAAATCTCGCTGACTGCTCTTTTGAACCCACCCCTCTCTAGGACACGGCTGAGTATGTTGCCTATGTTGCCAAAGACCCTGTGAACCAGAGAGGTGAGGTTTGTGGGCAGCAAGTGGGATTAGTCTCCTGACTCTTACCAGTTACACTTGAGAGGGCTTGTCCTGCTGAGAAGGGCTGGGGGGCGGGGGAGGGACTCCTGCCCATGTATCCTCCCACTACCCTGCCTCAGAGCTCACTCGCAGTTTGTTCTGTGCCCCCAGCCTGCCATATCCTGGAGTGTCCCGAAGGGCTTGCTCAGGATGTCATCAGCACCATCGGTCAGGCCTTTGAGTTGCGCTTCAAACAGTACCTCAGGAATCCACCGAAGCTGGTCACCCCCCATGACAGGTGAGCTGGTGGGGATAGCGTGCAGCTGCCCTTGGGCCTCAGACTGTGCGTGAGAAGATTTTCTTTTCCTGTGCTGAAGCTCCAAGAGGTTCAGCAGAGGTAATGACTCCTGTGACTCTGTCCCCTCTCCTGCTGAGTCAGCTCTCCCCGTGCCAGCCACAGGGCCAGCTTCTGCCTTCTGTTTGCTTAGGGTGGGGTGTATTCCAGCACCTCCCGCTAAATTGCTTTTTCTGGCTGGCTGAACTTCTAAATTCTCAGGTTCTTCATTTTTATTTTATGCATATGTGTGTTTTACTGGGAGTATGTAAACGTGTGCACTGCCTGTGGAAGCCAAAGAGGGCATTGGACATCCTGAAACTGGATTACACAGGTGGTTGTGAGTTTCCATCTGAGCACTGGGAACCAAATCTGAGTCTTCTGTAAGATCAGCAGTGTTCTTAACAACTGAGCACCTCACTCCCTCAGTCACTGGTCTGTGATTTCCTGCTGCTGAAGGTCATTAAGAATCTGGATTTTGGGGCTGGAAAGATGGCTCAGTGGTTAAGAGCACTGGCTGCCCATCCAAAGGTCCTGAGTTCAATTCCCACATGGTGGCTCACAACCATCTGTAATGGAATCTGGTGCCCTCTTCTATCAGATGCTCTCTTCTGTCGTGCAGGCAAACATGCAATAGAGTGCTTATATACGTAAATAAAGAAATCTTAAAAAAAAAAATCTGGATTTTAGTCACAACTTTAATCCCAGCTCTAAGGAAGCAGAGGCAGGCAGATCTCTGTGCAGGCCAGCCAGGGACACACAGAGAAACTATGTGTCAAAAAACAAAAAGAGGGGCCCTGGAGAGATGGCTCAGAGGGTAAGAGCACTGACGAATCCCGTTCAATTCCCAGCAACCACATGGTGGCTCACAACCATCTATAATGATGCCCTCTTCTGGTGTGCAGGTGTACATGCCAGCAGAGCACTATATACATAATAAATAAATCTTTAAAAAAAAACAACCCAAAAACAAACAAGAGGGGCCAGCAACCACATGGTGGGTCACAACCATCTATAATGTGATCTAATGCAGACTGTATATATAATAAATAAATCTTAAAAAAAAAAAAAAGAAAGAAAGAAAGAAAGAAAGAAAGGAGAAAAGAATCTGCCCGAAGAGAGTATCTTTTTCTTTTCTGTGCATGTGAATATACTGTGTGTGCCTGTAGAGGTCTGAAGTCGATGTCAGTTGTCTTCCTCTACTGATTCATACTTTGTTTATCAAAGCAAGAACTCTTGCTGACCTGGAGCTTGCCAGACACAGCTGGCAGCTAGCAGCTTGCTCTGGATCCCATCTCTGCCTCAAGAGTGCTGGGATTGCAGGTGGCCAACCTTGTGCTGGTGGCTTGGCTTGTACACAGGTTCTGGTGACCTGAGCTCTGGTCTTTATGCTTTATCTACTGAACTCTGTATGTCCCAGCATATCTCCCTGTGTCTGTGTCTGTCTGTCTCTGTCTCTCTCTCTCTCATGTATACAGTGTTCTGCTTGCACATACACCTGCACACCAGAAGAGGGCACCACATCTCATTATAAATGGTTGTGAGCCACCACGTGGTTGCTGGGAATTGAACTCAGGACCTTTGGAAGAGCAGCCAGTGCTCTTAACCTCTGAGCCATCCCTCCAGCCCATCCCAGCATCTCTTATTCTGAGATCCCTGTGCTTCTTCAAGTCTCAAGAGATAAGCAGTGTGGCCATGGGTAGGGTGAGGGGGACTGTGTATGTTAACCATTATGGATATGCCCTTTGTTCGAAAGTGCTCCCATCCCTCTTAGGAGGTAGCATAGCTGTCAAAAGTAAGAGGCATTTTTTTTTTGTCTCAAAACAAAATTAAATCTCAACTCTTTTTTAGTTGAGAGACCTTGTGTAAATCTCTCCACACTCCTGGAAATTTTTTAAAATATATTTTATTAATTTATTCATATTATAGCTCAATTGTTATCCCATCCCTTGTATCCTCCCATTCTTCCCTCCCTCCCATATCCCCCTTATTCCCCTCCCCTATGACTGTTCCTGAGGGGGATTTCCTCCCCCTGTATATGCTCATAGGGTATCAAGTCTCTTCTTGGTAGCCTGCTGTCCTTCCTCTGTGTGCCACCAGGCCTCCCCATCCAGGGGACGTGGTCAAATATGGGACACCAGAGTTCATGTGAAAGTCTGACCCCACTCTCCACTCAATTGTGGAGAATGTCCTATCTATTGGCTAGATCTGAGTAGGGGGAATTTTTTTTTTTTTTTAAATTGTGGGAGGAATACCAGCCTTACAGGGTATAGCACCAAGTCTCGGTGCTGAGCCATGGTATATGCCTCGTGTGTGGTCACTCTTCTCTTCCCTTCCTGGGTCTCCTGCCACATATTTACCCCCACTCCTCACTTCCCTTCTCAGGATGGCTGGCTTTGACGGCTCAGCTTGGGATGAGGAGGAAGAAGAGCCACCTGACCATCAGTACTACAACGACTTTCCGGGGAAGGAGCCCCCTCTCGGTGGGGTGGTAGACATGAGGCTTCGGGAAGGTGCTGCGCGACCCGCTCTGCCCAGTGCCCAGATGCCCAGCCACCTGGGAGCTACACTGGTAAGCTGCCAGGGTGGAGATGGTTGAGTCCAGGGTGGGAGTAGCTGGCTAGGGTCTTGGTCTCACTTGATTTTTTTTTCTTCTTACAGCCTATAGGGCAGCATGCTGCAGGAGACCACGAAGTCCGTAAACAGATGCTGCCTCCACCACCCTGCCCAGGTGCCAACAGTTTGCTGCAAGGTACGGGGTTGAGTACGGAGGGCAGGGCCCAGATTGATATAGTCTGTCTTTCTTTAATAGGCAGAGAGCTCTTCGATGACCCGTCTTATGTCAACATCCAGAATCTAGACAAGGCCCGGCAAGCTGGGGCTGGGACCGGCCCCGCAAATCCTTCTGTTAATGGCAGTGCACCCCGAGACCTCTTTGACATGAGTGGGTTTCTTGTAGCTCCACCTTCCTTTGTTCCCTCTTCTCTGCCCGTTGTCTCCTACCTGGTTTCCCATGCTGAGTCCAGGTCTTGGGTGATGTCTGGCCAGTTCTCTCAGCCCTCTCTCTACATCCCTAGAACCCTTTGAAGATGCGCTTCGGGTGCCGGCTCCTCCCCAGTCCATGTCCATGGCTGAGCAGCTCCAAGGGGAGTCCTGGTTCCATGGGAAGCTGAGCCGGAGGGAGGCTGAAGCGCTGCTGCAGCTCAATGGAGACTTCTTGGTGCGAGAGAGCACAACCACGCCTGGCCAGTACGTGCTCACTGGCCTGCAGAGTGGGCAGCCCAAGCACCTGCTTCTGGTGGACCCTGAAGGTGTGGTAAGTATGCTAGAGGTGTGGGGAGCTGCGGGAGAAGGAGGCACCTCTGCCTCTCCTTGGTGCTTTCTAGACTTTGCTGGAGGCTTTCAGTGGACTTCCTTTGCTCTTGTAGATCCTCATGTCTGCCCGTGGTGGCTCAAGGCTCCTCCCCTTCTTTCCCCGAGTCTGAGCTGTGTTCTTTTCGATTTTGACCAGTCCTCAAATCCCAGACCTTAAGTCTACCAGCCCTAGAGAGAGCTGATCTGATCTGTGCCTCTTTTGCTAAGTGAGGAAATGACCCTGGAAAGGTGCTGATGCCCAGGGTCAGGCGGTTCCCGGATAGAGACCCTGGATTTCCTCCAGCTCCTCAGGCTCAAACTCGGTGTTCTTTTTTCTTTTTTTAAAATCTAACCTGCCTTACGATTCCATATAACCTTGTTGGGTTTTTGTTGTTGTTGTTTTGTTTTTGTTTTTTCTTTTTCTTCTTTTTGTTGTTTTGTTCAAGACAAGGTTTCTCTGTGTAGCCCTGGCTGTCCTGGAACTCCCTATGAAGACCAGGCTGGCCTCAAACTCAGAGATCCATCTGCCTCTGCCTCCCAAGTGCTGGAAGTAAAACATGCACTGCTGCCACCACCACCACCAGCTGTTTTTTTTTTTTTTTTCCTCAGCCTCTTTCTTTCTTTCTTTCTTTCTTTCTCTTTATGTATATTCTCATTTGAGACATACCAGCTTCCATCAAGTCAGAAGTTTTACTGTTCATCAGCTTCCATCATGATATTTGGTTCCTTGTCTCCTTCACCTTCTCCCAGTTAATTGACCTAGCGATTGCCACAGGGGTGACTGACTGTCTGCTCTGTACAGAAGCCTAGCTAACCATGGCTAACCTCCCCCCACCCCCCATCTTCCTCAGTCTTGGGGGCTCAGGTCTTACTGAACTTTTCGCTTGGGCTCACCCACTTATTTCCCACTTCCCAGGTTCGGACAAAGGATCACCGCTTCGAGAGTGTCAGTCACCTCATCAGCTACCACATGGACAATCACTTGCCCATCATCTCTGCGGGCAGCGAACTGTGTCTCCAGCAGCCCGTGGATCGGAAAGTGTGACCTTCTCCGCCTTCGCGAGAGGATGCTCTCTGTCCCTTTCTACCATGATCTCTAACTCATGGGACCTCTGTTCTGTGGGTCTGGCCCTGGGTGGGAGCTGGAGCAGTGTAGACACAGGGTTTAGTGCCCACCCCGAGAGAGGGTTTTAGTTAGGAGTCTAGGGTAGCATCCTGCTTCTGCCCAAACTTCACCAAAGTATTAATGTACAGAGTGGTCCCTTGCCCGGGCCTTGCCTGTGCCAACCTGATACCCTTTCCCCCAGAGGGTGGGTTCTTATGGAAAATGCCCTGTGGCGATCAGCCCAGTGAAGCAACTGCCCTTTGGGGAAAGGGAAAGAATCATACCTCCGGTTTACCCCTGGTCTTCAGGGCACCCCAGGTCCTACTCCCTGTGCACTCCTTAAAACTTCGTGCCTTTGACTATCGTAGGTCAGCAGATAACTTCCTGCACAAATCTCTCAGGCCCTTTCTTCAGTTGTGGATAGGGGTTGCTGACACCTTGGCTCCTTGCCCTGTGCCACTCAGCACCCCTTCCTGTGTTTAGGGAAAATAGGGGCAGGAGCAGCAGCTATCTCTTCTGCCTTTTGGGTGTGCAGCCCTTAAGAGATTGCCCCAAGCTGGGCTTGGTGGCACACACCTTTAATCACAGCACTAAGGAGGTAGAGACAGGAGGATTTGTGAGGCCAGCCTAGTCTACAACAGAGTGAGTTGCAGGACAGGCAGGACTATGTAGAGGCCCTGTCTCCAAAAACCAAAAAGAGAGATTGCCCCAGAGCCTTGGTCCAGGTGGAGGAGGGGAGTAGCAGGATCCGAGCCCCGCCGTGCTCCGTGCCTCCTGTCCTCATCCCTTCCCTCCACGGGGTCTGTATACATTTCTTAAGCCTGCCCGGCCCATGTCTGCATGTGTGTTATAGTCTACAGCCAAAGTATAGCCCTTCTTCCTGCAACCCCAGTTAGTCCCCCTTTTGGGATGGGTGTGTGTGACTGACAGGGGCCTCCGGTATGTGTACAGCCAAGCTGGAGGTGGGTTTGGTGGAGGCATTGAGACTGAAGGCAGTAGACATTTGTAGGTCTGGAACTGCTTGCCCTCTAACACGCATACATTTTAGGACTGTAGATTTATTTTTCTTGTTTCCTGTTGCTTACTTTTGAGCACAAAATTCTGATAATCAATTACATTTATACATCACCTCAGTGACTTTTTCAAACCTTTTTTTTTTTTTTTCACTCCTTGTCCTAAAAGTAACTAGGACAGGATTTTTTTTTTTTTTTTCCTTTTCTTTTTTTCCTTCTTCCTCAAGAGACCTAAGCAGAAGTTTGGTTGAACAGTGTTGTGAGGTCATGATGTGAAAACTTACTTTAGATTCTACCCCGCTTGCAGGCCGGTGAGGCCAAGACAGAAACCTTGCAAGCTCACTCTGTAGGCCTTGTGGACAAGAGGTGTGAGGGTGGGGGGCTCGACTGGTTTTCAACATCGGCCTCGCCTATTTTTGGTTTGGATGTCTTATACCAAAGGGAAATAGTCTTCATTAAAGTCCGTATTTCTTCTACCTCGGCCTCTCAACAACTCTGCAAAGTCTGATTGATGGGGGCCCATCGGTGGGAGGTGGCGGCGGACCCCCCCAGGACAAGGTCGAATGGGCTCAAAAGATAGCAGCGCCCATCCGCTAGCACCCCTGTCCGCGGGGATCTAGGGAGCAGCGAGGCTGCGCGGTAGGGACGCATCTGCACGGCGACTAGCTCGCAGTGGGGAGGGGCGTGTCCGGGCTACCCCCAGGCCCACGGGGAGCGCGCGCGGCCCGCGTCAAGCGATGCGGCCCGCACAGCTACCGGGCGGTGGACAGCCGCGCTTCGGAGGAGTGGCGTGGCGAGGCCCAGCCTTCCTGGGTGCGGCGTCAGGGCCCTTCCCAGCTTTCCCTCCCCACCGCGCTCGGTGGTGGCGACCCATTGGAGTTCCGGTTCCGGTCGCTGTGGCCGCGGGCGGGCGGTGAGTCTGGAGCAGGCGCGCAGTCGGTGCTCCGGCTCTGTGCTTCCCCCGCTCAGCGTGACTACCGCTTGCTGCAGCTCTGGGCTGGGGGGCCGCGCTGCCCCAGACTCCCCTCCGGGCGATGGTGCGGCCTGAGGACGCCTCCATCCCCCACCGACGCTGACTCGGGTCCCCCAATCCATGGCCGCCTCGGCGCCGCCCCCACCGGACAAGCTGGAGGGAGGCAGCGGCCCCGCCCCGCCCCCCGCGCCGCCCAGCACCGGGAGGAAGCAGGGCAAGGCCGGTGAGAGAGCAGAGAGGGGCGGGGGAGAAAGGGCTGTCGAATGGACCCCGGAGCCTCTCGGGTGGAAAGGTTGGGGGATGGGGGAGGTTGCCTAGGAGCCAGGAAGTATCCTCAGGTGAGAAGGGTTAGTGGTTGGGGACAGGTGTCAACAGATCACTTCAGGTTTTGGAGCGACACTGACTTCAGAAAGCACGGGAGTCTGGTAGTTCCAAGAGATGGGGGTATCTTTGATTTCAAGGAAGCTGCAGCTGAGGGTGGAGTCATACTGGTCATTTTTTATATTTCACCCCTGTTTCCTAAATAAGTAAGCAAGTGTACGTGGAATTTAGAGTCTGGAGAGTGGCTGGGAGGAAGGAGACTGTAGAGACCTCAGGAAAACTTGCCTCCGTCTGCCTATTGCTGCTCTTCCAGGTCTGCAAATGAAGAGCCCTGAAAAGAAGCGCAGAAAGTCCAACACTCAGGTAAATGGGGGTCTGTGGTGGGAGTCTCCCAGAAGCCCCTCCTCCTTGGTCTAGCTGTCTACCCGGCTGGGCCCCCCCCCCCCGCACCCCCGAGGTGCAGGAGAAAGAAAAGGTGGAATTACCCACCTCCCTTCTTTTTGGGGAACAGATGTGCACCGCCATACTGGCTTTTCTGCAGTGCCCAGGCCCCTCAGGATGAGTGCTGGGTGCCCATAAAGGTCAGAAGAGACTGCAGGTTCAGACATCTGTGAGCCCCGCTCCAGGGCTTCTGCCAGAGGAGCAAGTGCTCATAAAGCCATTTCTCCAGCCATACCTTTACTTTTTTTGAGAAAAGGTGCCCAGCCTGGCTTGGACATCTTGGCTTGCCTGTTTCAACCTCCCAAGTGCTGGCATTACTGGCCTGCATCACCAGGCCCAGCTAACTCAGTCTTTTCCAAGTGTCACAGTAATACTATAATGCTTTAACAGTTGTTCCTGTTACAAAAATTGAGAAGAAAGGAGTCTTTTGTTTTTAAGTTAAATATTCAGGCCTGGTGTGGTTGCACTCACCTTTAATCCCAGCACTCGGGAGGCAGAGGCGGGGGATCGCTGTGAGTTGGAGGGCAGCCTGGTCTACAAAGCGAGTCCAGGACAGTCAAGGCTGCACAGAGAAACCCTGTCTTCCAAAAAACAAAACAAAATGAAACAACAACAAAAGTTAAATATTTGAATTGGGTGGTCATGGCTCAAGCCTTTAATCCCAGCACTCAGGAGGCAGATCTCTTGAGTTTTCAAGGCCAGCCAGGTTACGGAGGGAGTTCTAGGACAGCCAGGGCTACCCTGAGAAACCCTGTCTCAAAAAGCCAAATGTAAACCAGGTAGGTGCAACAGTTCATATCTACCCCAGAGACTGAGGCAGGAGGATGAAGAGGGAGAAGTTTTCAAGGTTATCCCCAGTTACAAAACTGAGCTTGAGTCAGTCTGAATTCTCTAAGACCAAAAAAAAAAAAAAAAAAAAAAAAAAGGGCTGCTTTGGAGTCAGACCTGGGTTTTGGTGTGTTTTTTGTCTTGTTGTTTGAGATAGGGTTTCTGTTTCTCTGTGTAGCCCTAGCTGTCCTGGATTAGCATTGTAGACCAGGCTGGCTTTGAACTCGCTGAGATCCACCTGCCTCTGACTCCTGAGTGCTGGAATTAACAGGCATGTGCCACCACCTCGGGGCTGTATTTTTTAAAATTACCTTATTCTGTTTACATATGTATGTAAGAGTGTAGGTGCTGAAAGAAGCCAGAGATGTGATCCCTGTGGAGCCGGAGTTTGAGGCGGTTGATCCCTCCAACATGGCTTCTGGGAATCAAATGCGTACTCTTAGCCACTTGGCGATTTCAGTGGCTTGAGCCGTCTTCAGCCCTGTCCGCCTGGCTTCTGTTGGGTTCTTTTTAAAACAGTGTCATTGCACTGTGGACTCGTCTTCCACCCTCTACCGTGTTCCAAGGTCAACTACAATTTTGGATCTGAGCAGTTCCAGCCTCTGAAGAGTGCATGGTGCTTGTGGGGCTCTCCCACTTTGGTTCTCTGTCTTTTATCCTCTTCCTCCTGTTTTCACTAGGGTCCAGCATACTCACATCTGACGGAGTTTGCACCACCGCCAACTCCAATGGTGGATCATCTGGTCGCATCTAACCCCTTTGAGGATGACTTCGGAGCCCCTAAGGTGGGGGGTGCAGGCCCTCCATTCCTTGGCAGTCCTGTGCCCTTTGGAGGCTTTCGTGTGCAGGGAGGCATGGCAGGCCAGGTGCCCCCAGGTTATGGCACTGGAGGAGGGGGTCCACAGCCACTTCGCCGACAGCCCCCTCCTTTCCCTCCCAACCCTATGGGCCCGGCTTTTAATATGCCTCCTCAGGGCCCTGGCTATCCGCCCCCAGGCAACATGAACTTTCCCAGTCAACCCTTCAACCAGTCTCTGGGCCAAAACTTTAGCCCGCCTGGTGGGCAGATGATGCCAGGCCCAGTGGGGGGGTTTGGTCCCATGATCTCGCCCACCATGGGACAGCCTCCCAGAGGGGAGCTGGGTCCTCCTCCTCTCCCTCAACGTTTTACCCAGCCAGGAGCACCTTTTGGACCTTCTCTTCAGAGACCTGGACAGGGACTCCCCAGCCTGCCTCCCAACACAAGCCCCTTCCCTGGTCCAGACTCTGGTTTTCCTGGCCCTGGTGGCGAGGATGGGGGAAAGCCCTTGAACCCACCTGCCCCCACTGCTTTTCCCCAGGAGCCCCACTCAGGCTCCCCAGCTGCTGCCGTGAATGGGAACCAGCCTAGTTTCCCCCCAAGCAGCAGTGGTCGAGGTGGGGGCACTCCAGATGCCAATAGCCTGGCGCCCCCTGGCAAGGCAGGCGGAGGCTCAGGGCCTCAGCCTCCCCCAGGCCTGGTGTACCCTTGTGGTGCCTGTCGGAGCGAAGTGAACGATGACCAGGATGCCATTTTGTGTGAGGCTTCCTGCCAGAAGTGGTTTCACCGCGAGTGCACCGGCATGACAGAGAGTGCCTACGGCCTGCTAACCACCGAGGCCTCTGCCGTCTGGGCCTGTGACCTCTGCCTCAAGACCAAGGAGATCCAGTCTGTCTACATCCGAGAGGGCATGGGGCAGTTGGTGGCTGCTAACGATGGGTGACTCCTGGTGCACAATGGCCCGGGGAAGCACACATTTCCCACCACGCTCTTGCAGAGTGATTCTGTGGCTCTCGCTCCTTGTTTGCCGCTGGTGTCCCATCCCCACGGAGCAGAAACAGAAACTGAGGCGGGCAGGCAGAAGAGCGTGGCTCACTTGTTTTAGTTCTGGGAACTTGTGCCCTGAGACCTTCAGCGATGCAGGGGACGAAAGCCCTGCTGAGCAGAGCCATTCCTAGAGTCGTAACTGGAGGCTCCAAGAGAAAAGGAGCTGAGGGAGTCTCAGAGGGCAAGGACGTCCCGTGTGCAGATGACGACGACCCTAGCACCAGTGCCTACAACACCTGTGTAGCCCACAGCTCTGGCTGTAGCTTCTGGAGTCACACATTCAAGGTTTCTTCAATCCCTCAGATAACAGCCCTTTGTGTGGGTCCTGGAAACAAACAGGGATTTTTCTTCCTCTGTTTTGCCCTTTGCTTCCCCTGGACCCACCTTAACTCGTTTCCTCTCAGAGCACCAAATACCTTGAAGAAGCAGGAGAATTCCCGACTGGGGCAGCTGCTTATCTGGGGCTTCCAGACGGTCGCTAAGAGATGCTGAGAAGACATCTTCCTCATACCAAAGTCACGGGTTGGCTCTCAGTTTCTCTCGTGCTTTTCTTTCACTGACCATGTTTTTGCCAAAAATCGGGATATATGGTCTGACTGGCCAGAATATTTGAAGTTCAGGCTCCCCTTGCAGTCTGGACGGGAGGTGTTGCCCCCTTTCTCCCAGCTTTCTGGTGCACAGCATGGCACGCTGTTCTTCAGCCCTTGGTGCCCTCGTTTCCTCTGCCTCAGGGGAATGTTTGGAAAGGTGTGAGCCCTTGTGCCTCATTCTTCTCCCTGATAAAAGGATCCAGGTGTGGCCCCGCCATGGCTTTGGAGGGGATGGAGGTGAGCTGCAGGATCCTCAAAGCTAAAAGAACCGCAAGTTTTCTGCTTGCCCTTTTTTATCTTGTGATGTCATCTTGGGCCTGGTGATCCAGCAGCTAGGCTTGGTTTATTTTTATTTTTGTAGCACTCCCTGCTGCCGATGGGACTGGGGCCTGACCAGGAGGCCCCCTCAGCTGCACTTAACCTCTTTCCAGCCGGCCCATACGCCCATTCCTCAGATGGGCAGGGAAGGCAAGCTTGAGAGAGTGTGAGGTGCCCAGCACTAGGCATGGGTAACCAAGGCTGCCCTGTGTGATGTCCTTCCCACTTCTGTGATCCCTGCCCAGGGAAAGAAGACACTCAGAGGGGACAGCCTTTGAAGCTGAGGAGGAAGAGGCTGGACCTGCCTCTTATACTGTGCCCCTCAACTGACTACATACATAGTGGCCTCGGCCTAGCTTTGTCTTGTGCTGTGGTTCTGTTTGCCCCTATTACCTGTTGTTACTTTTTGTTGTATCCATGGTTTGTAACATGCTCCCGGGGAGGGTCTGCCCCCTTGTTTCTTTCTGTGATTTTTTGGGAAGAAAGTGGGTTGGCCAGAGATGTGGTTACAGGATCTTTTTGTACGATTGGATTAATAAAATGACTTGAAAATCCAAACAAGGACTCCTTTCTTAATCTGCAAGAATGTTGGGATAAGCCAAGTGTCTGGGCTAGGAGGATGCCTAGAGGGCAAGGGTGTCCCTGCTCTAAGCTGAGGTCCCCAGTTTCCCTCCTCCACTGTGTCCTCAGTGTGAGGACCTTTGCCTTTGGCCTAGGCCGGAAGCCAGCCGGAGTTGGAGACAGCCTCCAGCCTCAGCGCTTGAGCTCAGGCCTTACGCTTGTGTTCCTCGCCTGTCAGAATCTGTTGTCAGCAGATTTACAATTTTAAATTTTATTTTGGGAGTGCCCATGGAGAATAGCAGGTGAAGATACTTTTGGCCAAACCTTGAGAATTTAAGTCCCCCAGCCCATGTAGTAATAGGAGAGAACTGACTTGGCAGCTTGTCCTCCAGCTGCAGGTGTGCCATGCACAGCATGTGAGTGTCCCCATACACAAGTGTGTATTTTTTTTTTTTTTTTTTTTTTGAGTATTTGGTTGGAGAGATGGTTCCGCAGTTATGAGCACTTGCTGTTCTTACAGAGTACCCAGGTTCGATTCCCAGCACCACATGGCAGCTCACAACCATCTAATAACGCTGGTTCCAGGGGATACAATACAGAGGGGATACAATACAGACACCCAGGAAAACAGTCAAAAAATTTTAAACATTTTAAATGCTTCGTTTTCTTTCTTTCTTTTTGAATGCTTCATTTTCCATGCTGCAAATCACAGTGCTCCACTACTGAGTCACATCCAGCCCTGAATTTAATTTGTGGATGTTTTTCTGCCTCTGTTCTTTCATTGTATTTGTGGTTTGGTTTGGTTTGGGTTTGGCATTTGTTCAGTGTTGCTTTGTGACCCAGGCTGGCTGTGAACATCCTCCTGCTTCAGTCTCCCCAGTGCTGGGATTAAAAGAAACTCCTTCCAACGTTAATTTTTGTTTAAAATTTATTACCTTGTGTCTGTGTATGATGTGTTGAGGGGCAGGGCACCTGTGGAGGTTTTACCCAGCTGAGCCATCCTCCTGGCGCTGTGTGTGTGTGTGTGTGTCTGTCTGTCTGTCTGTCTGTCTGTCACTAGCCCTCTCTGCCCTGGAATTCACTATATAGGTCTGCTGGCTGATCTGGAACTCACAGGGATCCACCTTCCCACCTGCCTGTGCCCCTGCCTCTGCCTCCCTCCCAAGACCTGGGGTTGAAGATGTGGCACGGCCACACTTGGCTGTCCTCTGTTTTCAAAGTAGTGGCATCCTCAGTCTGAGTCGGAGTGGCTAGGAGTGGCAGGAAGGCTATTTCTAAACCCACAACTTAACACTGGACCCCATCCCCCATCCAGCAGCTGTCTCTGTCTATCCTGGGGCCAACATGGCACCTGTCCTTGCTATCTCATCAGACAGCACCTTTCAGTTTCAGGTCTTCCTACCAGATACCAGACATTTGGAAAAGAGAGAGGGTTCCTTTCCCCAAGTTTAGTTTGCTAGGGACCACACTCACCCACCAAAAGATACACTAACGCATAGGTAGGTACAGAGTAGATCTTCTCTTCCCTCCCTTCAGCTTTTATTGGTCAAAAGTTCCCCCTCACACACCCCCTCGGAGAAGCCGACTTCTCACTGGTCAAATACTAGCCACGTGATTCCCCCTCCCTTTTTTTTTTTTTTCCCTTCCTGGACTGGAAACCCTGAGAGGTTGCAACAAGTTAAGCTGAAGACTGAAGCCGGAGCTGGGTCAGGTAAAGCCCTGGCTGGGAATGGCCCCCCCACAGACCCCAGCCTTATCACCAGATAAGAAAGGAGGGCAGAGCTGTATAAAAGGAGTTGGGACCCCCCCCCCCTCGGCGTCCACTGCCTAACGCAGGGCAGAAGGGCGGGGAAGGAAGGAGACAGATGATTCCGAAGCAGGAACTCAGGCAATCAAGCGAGTTCTAGTGGTTCCAGGTCAGAGAAGGCCGCTAGAGAGGATGCGCTGCGTACCAAGCCAGCCTTCCTGTCTTTGTACAGACTACTCCCTTTCTAGCTGGTTCTTTAAGAAACACCACAAGTCAGATGTTAACATGTTTTTGTTGAATCCGGCCTGCGTGAAAAGGGGAGAATAGGGAAGTGGGTTTTCTTCTTAGAGGTCAAAGACTAACAGCCCTGAAAACACCGCTGGGAAGGGTGGCAGAGAAGCAGGCGGCTTGACTTCTTAGCCGGGCTTCCTAATAAGGTGTCGATGTGCTTGCTGGCCTGGGAGGGCAGGGATTGCTTTTTTGGTATCACGGTTTGGGACCCTGAGTCCCAAAGAAGTCTCCTGCTTAGCTTTTTTAGAAAGTTTGTCTTGTTGACCCAAATACCATACCATTGCTGGTTTCCATGGAGACGGTGGGCCTGACATCATCACCGCAGTTGCCATGGTGCTTAGTTCTGGAGGACCTGAGCAGGCTGTAAACAGCCAGGGATAAACAGGGACTTCTGCTCAAGCTGCTGCTACTTCCTTCCTGCTGCCACCTGTTAGCAGTCACACACAGCAACTGGGAACGGGGGAGCTGGCAGGACAGTGGAGGGGCTGAGAGCAGAAAGCTGAAGATGACTGTGTGGGTGTCACTGGAAGGGGGGGTGGGGGTGTAGGTTGTCCTTTGGGATTTGGTATAGGGAGGTCCTTGCAGTTGTCACTGTGTGGCATGGGTGCCAGTATCTAAGAGACATGAGCATTGAGGAAGACACCATTAGATATCCTTTACCTGTCTGGGGACTTGAATCTTGACCCTTAAAGAGCCACAGACATTTTTTTTTTTTTAAAGTAATCAGGCAGGACTTAAACCCAGCCAGAGTAGATAAGGAGCTGGCTGGTGCAGTCCAATTCCACATTCTGCCTTTTCTGCCACTGGGGAAGCAGTCACTTACCTGCCTTTGAAGACCACAGTCCAGGACTCGGTGGGTTAGCTGTCTGTCACTCCATCCTCTTGCCTGAGGGCACAGCCTTGCTTTATGCTGGTCTTTGGAAGTGGGGGTGACACTGTACGCCTAGCTGCCCTTCAAGCTCATTAGCAAGGTCTAACTTTTATAAATTAAGATATAGGCAATAAGATAATAAGGTACCAGATGCCAGATATTAGAATATGAGGTTTATTAAATGAGCACGGGGAGAGAAGGAAATGGGGGAAGGGGTACCCGAGAGAGGGGGGGAGGAAAAGTAAGAGGCAGAGAGGGAGGGGCGGTGAGGTAAGACTGTCCTTTTATATAGCCCTGGATAGGGCCACACCCCCATGGCAGGTAGGCAATGACATCACAGGTAGGCATACTGAAGCGGAATCCTAACAGTAACTGCTTAATATTTATACCAATAAAGACCAGTGTAATCTCTGTAAGTTCAAGGCCAGCCTGGTCTACAAAGCGAGTCCAGGACAGCCAGGGCTAACAGAGAGACCCTGTCTCAAAAAACAAACAAACAAACAAAAGACCAGTGTAAACTGAGGTAAAAACCCACTAACTCAGCAAGGTAACTGTTTTCTGAACTGTATACAAGTTATCTATTTACAAGTCTGATTCCACACCACTAGTTTTTTAGAAATCTCCTTCTCTCTCTGTCACCCTACCCAGCTAGTCTACCTTTCTCTTGAGCTCCTCCAAAACCATGAAGGCTCCTTAGTGTTCTTTCCTAGAATTCTAGGGGAGGGGGTTGTTTTTGTTTTGTTTTAGATTTTATTTATTTATTAAGAACACAGTGCTCTGCCTGCATGTACACCAGCATGGCAGAAGAGGGCACCGGATCACATTATAGATGGTTGTGAGCCACCATGTGGTTGCTGGGAATTGAGCTCAGGACCTCTGGAAGAGCAGACAGTGCTCTTAACCTCTGAGCCATCTCTCCAGCCCTTGTTTTTGTTTTTGGAGACAGAACTTCTCTGTGTAGCCTTGACTGTCCTGGACTTGCTTTGTAGACCAAGCCGGCCTCAAACTCACAGTGATCATCTGCCTCTGCCTCCCAAGTGCTGGGATTAAAGGCAAATGCCACCACTGACCGGCTGAGTTGTTTTTTTTTTTTAAGATATAATAATGATGATGATGATTATGTTATGTATATACAGTGTTCTGCCTGCATGTACACCTGCAAGCCAGAAGAGGGCATCAGATCACATTAGAGATGGTTGTGGTTGCTGGGAATTGAACTCCAGACCTCTGGAGGAACAGTCAGTGCCTTTAATCTCTGAGCCATTTTTCCAGCCCCCAGGCAAATTTCTCTGTTGTTCCTGCAAACCCAAAGAGAAGATCTTTATCTCTATGCCTACGGAAGGCTCTTCCAAGCCAAAAGAGAGAGAGAAAGCTCTAAAAAAAAAGGGTCCAATTGCTTATCAAAGAAATCTCTAGCTCCTCCCCCTACACACTTGGCAGGCTGAAACCATGTAACTGTCATGGTGGGTGTGGAGGCTCCAAGCCAAATCAGCAGGGGCCGAACAATTTCACCTTTACAGTGGGGTAGCTTGAAGCCACCCAGTTGATTTTGCCTCGGGTCATAGGGCACAGACCACAGACCTCTCCCAAGCAACCAGCCTTAAAATAAGCAGGAACTTTCTTTCCATTCTTCAGCACCCTTATCTGTGGAGGCTTTTAGAGGCACACCCAAACCGCACATCTCTTCAGGACACACCTAGCTGCATCTGACAGACTATCTATTTAGGTTTTATATTTTGCTAACAGGTTTTCTACATACAATAACCAAATAATCCTGTAACAGCAAGGCACCGCACCAGAGCTCCATTTTCTGCCCCACCACCTTTTTATTTTTGCAATTTTGATGTGGTTTATGGACGGTGATTGCCACCACGAGCCCCCCTTCTCCCCAGTCACTTTCTAGGTGCCTAAGATCAAACTCTGCCGAAGTTAAGGTTGAGAGAGAGCGTAGGTGAGACTGACTAAATGTACATCCAGGTGGACTGCTGGGCCCTCAGTATTAAAAAGCTTCCAGCCTGGCCTGATCCCATTCACCTGAGTGGCAATCCTGGCCATTGGTGTGGTGTGCGCCTCCAGGCCCAGCTGCAAACTCCCATTCTTGTCTTTGTTTGTTTGTTTTTCTTTTTCTTTTTTTTTTTTTAAAGATTTATTTATTATGTACACAGTACTTTGTCTGAATGTATACCAGAAGAGGGCATCAGATCACATTACAGATGGTTGTGAGCCACCATGTGGTTGCTGGGAATTGAACTCAGGACCTCTGGAAGAGTAAGCAGAGCTCTTAACCTCTGAGCCACCCTTGCAGCCTTGTTTGTTTTTCAAGACAGGGTTTCTCTGTGTAGCTTTGGTTGTCCTGAACTCTGCTTTGTAGACCAGGCTGGCCTCGAACTCACAGCAAAACGCCTGCTTCTGCCTCCCAAGTGCTGGAATTAAAGGCATGTGTCATCATGCCTGGCTCTTGTTTTTTTGTGTTGGGTTGTTTGTTTGTTTGTTTTGTTTTTTGAGGTAGGGTTTCTCTGTGTAGCCTTGGCTGTCCTGGACTCCCTTTGCAGACCAGGCTGCCCTCGAACTCACAACGATCTGCCTGCCTCTGCCTTCTGAGTGCTGGGATTAAACCACACCTGGCTGGGACTCCCATTCTTAAGAGAGCTTTTCTCTTTAGGTGGCCACTCTAGCAGCCCTGGACTTCTACAACTATGGCCTCCTGCCCAGACTCAGACAATAGCTGGGTCCTTGCTGGCTCTGAGGTAGGAAGAGCGGGTCTGGGAACTACATGGGGTGGGGATTCCTACAGGGGTGGACTGCTTTGACCGGAACCTGCAGGAATAAGGGTCCACTAGTACTGCAAGGAGTTGAGTGAGAGCATCAAGCATTGGGGATAACGAAGACAAAAGCAGTAGCTGGGACCAGGAGGTCTTGAACAAGCTGATGGCTGATGCCAAGCAAGCTTATTAAGAAGTACAGCATCAGCCGGGTGTGGTGGCGCTCGCCTTTAATCCCAGCACTCGGGAGGCAGAGGCAGGCGGATCGCTGTGAGTTCGAGGCCAGCCTGGTCTACAAAGTGAGTCCAGGATGGCCAAGGCTACACAGAGAAACCCTGTCTTGAAAAATCCAAAAAAAAAAAAAAAAAGAAGTACAGCATCAAAAGCCGGGTGGTGGTGGCGCACGCCTTTAATCCCAGCACTTGGGAGGCAGAGGCAAGCGGATCTCTGTGAGTTCGAGGCCAGCCTGGTCTACAAAGGGAGTCCAGGACAGCCAAGGCTACACAGAGAAACCCTGTCTAAAAAGTACAGCATCGTATATACTATTTACAGAGGGATATGGCCAAGGTCAGCAGAGAGCTAAATCAGACAGTGTTGGCAGAGAACACAGGACACTTCAGACCCAGCTGCCATAGGGTTGATAACCACAGTCTAGGGGAAAGAGTCGGGTCACCAGAAACCGTAAGCTTGACTCCTTCGAGGCACTGGCTCCAGCCGTAGACCAGAATTGCTAAGTCTGCCCCTGGACAAGGACATAGAACTGAGGTTCCCTTTGTCCTTTTCGCCAGGACCTCTGAGGAAGTCTTGGGTTGGTCTGACTCCACACACTGATTTCTGGATCAGGCCTGTCCTTTTGGTCCTGATGGTCACTGCAAAGCCTCTGCTGGCTCTTATGGGGCTCCAGTGCCGGGGAGGAGATGTGGCACAGAGGCCTGGTGTTGGAGTTTGGACCAATCTGGGAAGAAGGGACCAGATAGGTAAGCTGAATGAAGCAAAAAGGGACTTCTGGTGTGAGACCAGCAAGAGTAAGGTAACAAGGGGGAGCATGTTGAGGAGACGGAAGAGCCTTAGGATAAGGCCGTCTTAAAGAGACCTGCTGTAACCCATGTTGAAATGCTGTAAGCTGGAGCCTAGGAGCCACAGATAGGCTTGAGGGGCCTGATGAGGCATCATTCGGTGTTGTCTTGGGGTTACTATTGCTGTGATGAAACACCATTGACCAAAGCAATTTAGGGATGAAGGATTTATTTCAGTCTCTTCCTCCTCCTCCTCCTCCTCCTCCTCCTCTTCTTTTTTGGTTTTTCAAGACAGGGTTTCTCTGTGTAGCCCTGGCTGTAGCCTGGCTGTCCTAGACTCACTTTGTAGATCAAGCTGGCCTCAAACTCACAGCGATCCGCGTGTCTCTGCCTCCCGAGTGCTGGGATTAAAGGCGTGCGCCACCACGCCCGGCTCAGGCTACACTTTTTTTTTTTTTTTGGTTTTTTCGAGACAGGGTTTCTCTGTGTAGCCTTGGCCATCCTGGACTCACTTTGTAGACCAGGCTGGCCTCGAACTCACAGCGATCCGCGTGTCTCTGCCTCCCGAGTGCTGGGATTAAAGGCGTGCGCCACCACGCCCGGCTGATGCTGTACTTCTTGTAACAGCCCATCACCCAAGAGAAGTCAGCGCAGAAACTCACTCACACAGGACAGAAACCTGGAGGCAGGAGCTGAAGAGGAAGCCAGGGAGGGGTGCTGCTCACTGGCTTGCTCTCCATGGATCTCAGCCTGCTTGCCCATAGAACCCAGAACCCCAGCTCCGGACAGCAACACCCACAATGACAACCTGGGTTCTCCCACATCAATCGCTAATTAAGAAAATGCCCTACAGGCTTGCCTACAGCCTGATCTTGTGAAGGCATTTTTCCCAGTTGGCGTTTTCACCTTTCAGATGGCTCTAGCCTGTGTGAAGTCGACATAAAATTAGCCAGCCCACGTGTCATCTGATGAGCAGCCGGTGCAGGGTTGCTGAGGTGGAGAGCAGCCTGACACCCAGTGTCATTGGCAGGCCACCAAGTCTCTGTTTGGCTGGGTGGGGACAGGGACGATGCTGATGACAGTTGGCAGGGCAGGAAACCAGAGGGCTCCTGATACCCACCAAGAAGGGAGAAGGCCTGGTGGGTTGGGGAGAAGGGGATGATGGGATGTGTCAAAGGCACCGCAGGGTCCTCCTTAGAAGCACTAGGAGGGACTGGACATGGTAGAGCTGTGACCCCACTAACTGGGAGATGGAGGCTGGAGGGTCAGGAGCATCCATCCTTGGCTACATAGCAAGTTTTAGGGTACATGTGACCTTGTATCAATAAATTAAAAATTGAATACAAAACAGTAGCTAGAGAGGCCACAGAGCTCCATTTAGACATGTTGAGTTTGAGGTGGTGCCCGTTAGGAGCCCATTGGAGGTCACCTCAGCAGTGACCAGAATAGAACACAAGGACCAGTGTTGACTGGCAGGGATTAAGGTAGGCCCTGGTCTACTGTCTTGGTGCCTTTCCTGACAGCTGGGGGACCTGGGCCAAGTGCTTCACACCCTTCCATCCTCCACTCCAGACCAGGATTGTGATCCTTGCCTTGCAAGGGTGAGCCTGAGGGGAAAAAATGTGATTTGTAGCCAGGCGTGGTGGCACAAGCCTTTAATCCCAGCACTCAAGAGGCAGGTGCATCACTGTGAGTTCAAGGCTAGCCTGGTCTACAACTCGAGTCCAGGACAGCCAAGGCTAACACAGAGAGACTGTCTCAAAAAAAAAAAAAAAAAAAAGTGATTTGTAAACTGCAAAGAAACATATTGAGGTAAAAAATTATTCTTGAGCAAGATATGGTGATGGACATCTTTAATCCCAGCTGTCAGGAGACAGAGGGAATGGACCTTTGTGAGTCTGAGGCCAGCCTGATCTACATAGTGAGTTCCAGGACAGCCAGGGCTACAGAGAGAGACCCTATCTCATATATGTGTGTGTATATATATATGTGAATAGATATATGAATATATTCATATTCTTGGAGGGTCAGGAGAGGTGGCTCAGTGGGTAAAGTACTTGCCACATAAGCATAAGACCATGAGTTCAGATCCCCAAACCCCACTGACAGTGGATACGGTAGTACACGTTTGTAATCCCTGTGATGAGATAGAAATGGGAAACGGGACTCTCACAAGTCCAAGGGCCAACTAGTCTTTAAACACAGCAAAGAGTGAAGAGATGTCGCAAAAGAGGTGGAAGGTGAGGCTGACACTGTAGGTACCCCCACCCCCCATTTTCTTGCTGTGTAGCTCTGAATGGCCTGGGACTTACTATGTAGATCAGGCTGGCCTGAAATTTGCAGAAACCCAGCTACCTCTGTCTCCTGTGTACTAGGATTAAAGGTGTGGGCTACAAACACCTAGCCAAGGGCCTTCACATTCTTACCTTCACACTCATACTGTGGTACCGTGTGTGCCTACATGGACACAGACACACAGACACAAGGTATGTGTGTGTGTGTGTGTGTGTGTGTGTGTTTATTCCTGGAGGAAGAGTGGAGCCCTAGGTGGGGTGAGCAGGCGGCAGGCTGCCAAGGGGTTATATGCAGAGAAAAAGTTGGCCAAGCTGAGTAGTCAAGAGCTAAAGGGGCAGCCTGTGAGCCAGCACCCCAGGGTCAGGCTGGCTGTGGCTGTAGTTGGGCCTTGGCTGATAGCTGCTAGGAGATGGTTGTCAGCAGAAGAGGAAGCCAATGGGAGAGACCAGAGAGCTCAGAAGACAGATGTGTGGGTGGGCGGAGGGGAGAACGGCTTTAGGGGTGCTCATGAGGAGGGCAGCACTGATGATAGGGGTCAGAGACCCCAGGTACTGTTGGTGTCCCTCAGGTACTGCCCTGGTTCCAGATCCTTGCTCAGGGCTGTGATTTCATAGGAATCTGGCCTCTGGAGCAGATAGGAAGGTTAGGGAGTTGCTGAGTGGAATAAACACTTCGGATAGCTCCAGAGTGGGCTAGGGTATCCGAATGCAAGCCAGCCCCTCGGATCGCACCAGGGCGTTCCTGCTCCTGGTTTTGTCCTGATGTCCTGACAAACTATCTCAGTGCGCATCTCCCTCCTGCTGCTGCTAGAACCTGCCTGTGGAGACTCTGGGCCCAGAACCCAGGATGGACCCAGAATCTGAGGATGCCTCCCAGACCCTTTGTGACCCCTCCAAGACAGGTGGCAAAGAATTAGCTGAGACCTTGGTTGAAGAAGGTAATGCGGGCTCCTGGAGGGTTGGGCACAGGCTGTCCTCTATCTTTAGGGGTCTCCTTTTAGTTACTTCCTTTATGAATTGCTGTACTCTGATGTGGCTGGGAGGTCCCTATAGGTGTCAGAGGACTGCACTGAAGTTCAGTTCAGGGCAGTGGGTTTTTCTGGGCTTTCTCTTCCACCGCAGAGACGCTTTCCCAGACAGAAAGTTCCCAGAATGAAAGTACCCCTTTGCCAGAGGAGAAGAAGGCCAAGGTGAGGCACTTCCCTGGGGCTGGGAAGAGCGTGGGGAGGACACTTCTCATAGCTATGTCTACACTAGGGCTCCGTGGAAGGTGATGGTCATGGGATGGAATCCCCTGGAGACACAGCAGTCCAGGAGGATTTGCAGGAGACTCCCGTGGTGACGAGCCTGGGACCAGACACACAGGACCTGGAGAATGAGAGCCATCCACAGAACCTGCCCTCAAGCCCTAAAGCAGGTCAGGGCCCTTCTTCCCTTCTGCTTCCCACCAGTTAGAAAGTATGGAGGGGGGTGAAGGGTGGCTCAGTAGTTAAGAGCACTGGCTGCCCTTCCAGAGGACGTGGGTTCAATTCCAGCACCCACATGGCAGCTCACAACCATCTGCAACCCCACTTCCGGGGCCTCTGGTGCCCTCTTCTGACGTCCGTGGCCATGCACAAAGGTATGCAGACACACATGCAGGCAAAACATTCATACAGTTGATAAAAGAAACACATTTTAAAAATTTAAAATAGAAAGTGTAGGGCTGGAGAGATGGCTCAGAGGTTAAGAACATCGACTGCTCTTCCAAAGGTCCTGAGTTCAATTCCCAGAAACCACATGGTGGCTCACAACCATCTATAATGTGATCTGATGCCCTCTTCTGGCCTGCAGGTGTATGTGCAGGCAGAGCACTGTATACATAATAAATAAGTAAATAAATATGAAATAGTGTAGGAGAAGGTGCAGCCTCACTACTGAGTACATGAGGAGACCCACGCCATGAACTTGGCACTTCCTGCCCTTTCCTCATTGTCACCCCGAGGGCTCTCAGGGAGACTCAGGGAAGCTAGGTACTTGAGTGAGGGCCCATGTTTGGCTGATTCTTTCCTCTGTTCTGCGCGTCCACTCTGCTTGCTTCTGGAACAGTGGCTCTCAACCTTCCCGGTGCTGAGGCCCTTTTACTACAACTCCTCATCTCATGGTGATGTCAACCATAAAATTATTCTCTGCTACTGTTATGAATCATAATGTACACATCTATGTTTCCTAATGGTCTTAGGTGACCCCTGTGAAAGGGTCCTTCAACCTCCAAAAGGTTCGAGACCCACAGGTCAAGAACCTCTGTTCAGCTGGGCGTGGTGGCTCATGCCTTTAATCCCACCACTTGGGAGGCAGAGGCAGGTCGATCTCTGTAAAATTGAGGCCAGCCTGGTCTACAAAGCAAGTCTAGGACAGCCAAGGCTATACAGAGAAACCCTGTCTCAAAAAACAAAAAGAAAAAAAAAAGAAAAAGAATCCCAGCACTCGGGAGGCAGAGGCAGGTGGATCACTGTGAGTTCGAGGCCAGCCTGGTCTACAAAGCGAGTCCAGGACAGCTAAGACTACACAGAGAAACCCTGTCTCGAAAAACCAAAAAAAAAAAAAAAAAAGAGTTCGGTTCCCAGCATCCACAGCTGTCTCTCCAGCCCCCCAAAATTAAAAGAAAGAAAGAAGCAAATAAAAAGAAGCTCTGTTCTAGAACATAACCTTCATTTCCAGAGTCCCTTGCCTAGGCTGGGCGTGGTGGCGCACACCTTTAACCCCAGCACTCAGGAGGCAGAGGCAGGCGGGTTACTGTGAGTTCGAGGCCAGCCTGGTCTACAAAGTGAGTCCAGGACAGCCAAGACTACACAGAGAAACCCTGTCTCAAAAACAAAACAAAAACAAAAAGCAGAGCCCCTTTCCTTGTGCTGGCTCTGGACCCATGGTGGGCTTTGGTGAGAGGCTCAAGGGTTTTGTAAGAAGCTGACCAGACTGAGCTAAAAATGATGCAGGAAGGGTGTACGACCCAGCAAGCAGTTCCTGAAGGCATGGGAGGGAGATAGCTCAGTCGGGGACAGGCAAGAATGAGAGAGAGGCAGGGACAGTTGGAGGTGCCATCTGAGAAGAGCCCTGAGCATAGAGTAGGTCAGGAGAAAACATCCCAAAGTGTTGGCATCTACAGAAGACTGGGGTCAGCCCACGATCTGTCCAAGGCAGTGGCAGAAGTCACAGGAGAGACCCCTCCCCACACCCCTCCATCCTCTGTCAAAGATGGGTCAGGGGAGGAAGAGGTTGGGCTTGGGGCCATTGAGGGGGCAGCTGCAGGAGTCAAACCGACCGAGGTGGGACCTAAGGCAGGGACTATGAGGCCACCAAATGGAGAACTGTCCGGCTACTGATGTGGGATGGAGAGGGAAGACAGGGTAACTGGAAAGGCAGCAGTGTACCTCTGCCTGAACGGGAGACAGGGGGCACACCAGGAAAGATGAATTTGGAGGTAATGTATTGAATGCCCTCCCCCCTCACCAGGGGGCGGGGGGCCCAGAAGAGTGTGGCAGGAGGACATGCAGTCCGACAGGCAAGCCTGGGGCGCTGAGAAGGCCACAGAGGGGAAGTCAGTGAAGTGAGATTATGACCTTGCGGAAAGGGAAGAGAAGGTCCTGGGGAAATCCTGAGCTTTAGGACAGGGACCAGCCAAAACAGCATAGTGGCCAAGGAGTTCAGAGGGGACCCAGGAGGGTGGCACCCTGTGTAGTAACTTGATGTGAGCCACCAGAAAAAGGAGATGATTTTCAGAAGGAAGGGGTTCTTGTGTTTGTAGATGACTGGACAGGGCCAGTCAGCTAGTACCTGGGCCTACGTGGGCAGTCTTCATGTGCCTTCTCAGTGGTCAGGGCTGGGGCTCGCTGCACTTCCTTCCTCTTCCTCTGCCTCCCTTGCCTCACCGCCCTATCCCCATCCCATCGTCCCCCAGTTTGGAAAGAGTGCCGCTGCTCCAGCAGTGACGAGGACACCGACGTGGATGTGGAAGGTCTACGGAGACGGAGGGGCCGGGAGCCCGGCCCAGCCCAACCCATGATGTCTGTGGATGTGGAGGACCAGGCCAAGGGCGAGGGTGGAGGTGGAGATCTGGGCATCTCCCTCAACATGTGTCTCCTGGGGGCCCTGGCTCTTCTGGGCCTGGGGATCCTCTTGTTCTCTGGTGAGTAGTACTCCTTAGCTGGGCCTCCAGCCTGTCCTTTGGCCCTGCCTTGCTGCCCTGACCGCTCCCTGCTTCCCTGAGGCCTCATCAGATTGTCTCCATCTTCAGGTGCGCTGCTGGAGCCGGAAACTGGTGAGTGAGGTCCCGGCTTGCTGTCTGTGTTGGGTTGGTAATGTGAGTTTGTCTGGGCCATGACTCTCAGGTCAGGCGTTCAGAGTTGCATGATTTCTCGGTTGTTGAACCTGTCAACTGTTCAGGGCGACATCTGTCCCTTTAGCTCAGCTGGCCTGTGAGCCATGGGGTGTGTTCAGGGAAGGAGGGGTGACTGGGAGAGGGATGATGGGCTTGCATTCAGAGGCCCACTTGCCCACAGGGCCCATAGAAGAAGCAGAGCTGCAGGTCTTCCCAGATGCCGGGCCAGAGCCTGGGTTGGCAGATACTGTGGGGAACAGGCAGGTATGTGTGGGTTTTCCATAGGTGGTGGTGGTGGGAGCTGGTGGGGAGGAGCTGAGGTGCCCTGCCTGGGAGGGAACAGGAAACAGCTGTTTGTCTGTCCTCAGGATGAGACAGAGCAGCCGCAGGCCTCAGTTCTACCAGACAGTATCCCCAACCTGCAGAACATGGGACTTCTGCTGGACAAGCTGGCCAAGGAGAGCCAGGATATCCGGCTGCTGCAGGCCCAGCTGCAGGTGCGCCCTAGCAAGAGGGAGGGGTTCGCCGGGCGTGGTGGTGCACGCCTTTAATCCCAGCACTCGGGAGGCAGAGGTAGGCAGATCGCTGTGAGTTCGAGGCCAGCCTGGTCTACAAAGTGAGTCCAGGATGGCCAAGGCTACACAGAGAAACCCTGTCTCAAAAAACAAAACAAAACAAAACAAAAAAAAAAAAAGGGAGGGGTTCATCTGGCCACCTTCACCCAGGTATATGTCCTAGTGGGCGCCCCCAGAAGGAATTTTCCCTACTGATCTGATCCTTGGAGCCTTGGCCCTTTGCCACTGTAGTCAGGCTATCTTCCTGGTCTGTTCACATCCCTCGTGCTAAGGGCTATGTCAGGAAGGGTGTCCCTGTGTTACATGGCAGGTCACCTTTGCTTCTGGAGCATTTGAAGAACATGCCGGGACTCGTGCCCAGTGTTAGGATCGATACATGGTGTTTGTTCTGGGTGGAGGGAGGGCTACATAGTGGTTAAGGTGGGTCCAAAAAGTATGTGCTTGTGGAAGGGGATAGACGCTGGGCAGGATTTGACCATCTCAAGAACTGGCTCAGATTAGGGGTGAAGAGGAATCCTTCTGGCTGTCCAAGGCAGCACTGGGCCTCCAGCCCTGGCCTTTGCATATGCTAAGTGGGCTCTCGACCAACGGAGCTACATTGCAAATAGAATAGAATCAGGGCAAACGGCGTTGTGCACCCCCTGACAAGGACCCCTGTTTTTTTCTGCTCCTAACTACATTCTAGGCTCAGAAAGAAGAACTCCAGAGCCTGTTACACCAGCCCAAAGGGCTGGAGGAGGAGAACGCCCAGCTCCGGGAGGCCCTGCAGCAGGGCAAGACCTCCCACCACGCTCTAGAGTCCGAACTGCAGCAGCTAAGGGCCCGACTCCAAGGGCTAGAGGCTAACTGTGTCCGGAGCGTGGATGGCGTGTGTCTCAACTGGGGTGGAGGCCCAGAGGGTAATAAAGCCACCAAGGAGCAAGGCCACAGTGGGCAGGAGCCTGACCCCAGCTTACTGGAGCAGCATAAGCGGCTGGAGGCTGAGGCCCAGGCCCTAAGGCAGGAGCTGCAGAGGCAGTGGCAGCTGCTGGGGTCTGTGCACCGTGACTTGCAGAGGGGCTTGCAGGATGCTGGCCGAGGAGCCCCAGCTCGCGCTGGCCTGGTTGAACTTGGTCACGTGTTGGCCCAGACATTACAGGGACTAGAGAATTGGGCTCATAACACTGGGGTGTCTTCCAATGATTCGGAGGCCTGGCACCAGAAAAAGCCCCATTTCCAGAGTACCAGGGAGTGGAGTGGAAAGGAGAAGTGGCACGGTGGGCATAGGGACCAGAAGGCGGAGCACTGGAAGCATAGGAGGGAGGAGTCTGGCCGGGAGAGGAAGACGAGCTGGAGGGATGAGGGCAGGGAGCCCACAGCCGGGTGGAAGGACAAGACAAAGGTAGAAGAATCTGGAAACAGAAAGCATGGCAAGCAACAGGACCCCAAGGTACACTCTAGGAAGAGTGGGAGCCCCCACTCTGGAGAAAGGCAGAAGCATTCTTGGGAGAAAGATAGTAGCCCTGACGCCCTGTCCTCCTGGGAGGAGCTGCTGAGGCGCAAGTACCGGCCTCCTCAGGGCTGCTCAGGTGTGGCCGACTGTGCCAAGCAGGAAGGCCTAGCCCTCTTTGGTGTGGAGCTGGCTCCTGTGCGGCGGCAGGAGCTGGCCTCTGTGCTGAAATCATACTTGGCGCGGCTGCCCTGGGCCAGGCAGCTGACCCAAGAGCTGCCCTTCTCACCTGCTTTCTTCGGAGACGATGGCATCTTCAGACATGACCGTGTTTGCTTCCGGGATTTTGTGGATGCCCTGGAGGACAGCCTGGAGGAGGCGGCACTGAAAGAGATGGGTGACGACGATGAAGTGGATGACTTTGAGGACTTCATCTTTAGCCACTTCTTTGGAGACAAGGCACTGAAGAAGAGGTGGGAAGCTGGGGTGTGGGGGCAAGGTCTGGCTGGGAGGGGGGTTTGAAGGCATTGGAGCCTGCATGGAAGAGGTCTCCAGCTTGATCCCTTCTCTTCATTTCTGGTACCCAGACCTTAGCAAAGGTTTCTGGGTACACTTCCTGTCTTCCCATGAGGGGCTACAGTGGTCCTGAAGGGTCCCCTTTTGAGCTAGGACCCCCTTCCCCCATCTTTCCTGCACCTACAGAGCCCCTTCTCGCCCCCACCCCCAGTGAATTCTCTCCCGTGCTTGGTGCTGCCTGAGTTGGCTTCCACCAGAGAAACAGGGCTAAGGTCCCCATCTTGGAATATGGTATTGTTTCCTAAAGGCCCTTTTCTGTCCCATCCCTTGTCTCCCCACAGGTCAAAGAAGAAGGAGAAGCACTCTGGGAACCCCAGAGTTGTGGGGCCCAGGGAGGAGCACCCCCACCACCCCCACCACTACCACCGTGGCTGAGCCCTGCCCCTGCTGCAGTGAACGGCCTTGGCATGCACCCAGCTCAAGATCCCTGGAATTATGTGACCCTAGAAGCTATGCTCTCACTGTCCAGTGGGGCCCCTTTGGCTCTTTAATGCCCTTGAATGTCCTTCACAGAAGAGATCAAAGCACTTGGCCTTGCACTGGAACCACTTTTTGCTAGGAAAAAAAAAAAAAGCCATAGCTGGCTCTACTGAACTGTCTATGCAAATATATGCAAATGCGAAAGGCCCTGGGTACTAGGCAGTGTGTAGGAGCCTGCTGGGGAAGTTTTCTTATTCCGAAGCCAGAGAGCTGTCCTCTTTTTGTGTGGCTGCCCCGCCCCCCAGGACCACAGCAGAGCCTGCCACCTTGTGGACTGGAGGTCCTACAACCACCCTGGAGCCGCTGGTTGGAGACTTTGGCTCTAGACTTGCCCTGGGGTTTTGTTAGCTTTGGAGGCAGCTGTCCCCAAGCTTGATGTCCCCATCTCATCATGCTTCTGTGGTGGCTTTTGCCTCTCCAGGGTAGGGCACTGCCACTTGAGGTGGTCTCTAAGTGCAGGGAACAACTCGAAATTTCACCGCAGTGGATAGGTAAATCCTTCCCTTCACAGTGTGGTGGTGTTATCCCCAGAAGGCGACTGAAGGGCAGAGGAATGGAGTAAATAAAGCAAGGAAGCAAACACCCTGCTTCTGCCACACAGGTGGTGTTCCCTTCTTTGGTGTGCGCTGGCGGGGGCGTCGTTGGGGGGAAAGGACTCCCTAGCTTGGTACCTGGGTCTGCAGAGGACAGGGAGCCACTAGGTGGCGCTCTAGCGCCACATTTCTCCAGACTTTTGCTCTCAAGAAGTCCCAGAATCCCCCTGTCTATTCTTTAGGAGCCTCCTCTCCCTCTCCCCAGGAATTTGTTTGTTTGAGACAGGGTTTCTCTGTGTAGCCTTGTCTGTCCTGGACTCACTCTGTAGACCAGGCTGGCCTCGAACTCACAGAAATCCACCTGCCTCTGCCTCCCCAGTGCTGGGATAACAGGAGTGCGCCACCACGCCCAGCTATTTAGCAATATTTTAGTGCTACTGTTTAAGGGCTTTTGCTTTGTTTTTTGTGAAAGGGTTTCTCTGTGTAGCCCTGGCTATCTTGCACTTACTTTGTAGACCAGACTGGCCTCGAACTCAGAGATCCTCCTGCCTCTGCCTCTTGAGTGCTGGGATTAAAGGTGTGCTGTGCATCACCATGCCTGGCTTGTTTAAGGTTTTTTTTTTTTTAATTTAAATTTTTTATTTTTATTTTTGTTTAAGGTCTTTTAAGTGCACTGGCTTATTTAATTCTGGTGCTAGTCAAGCCGAAGACAGGGGGAAGTGGAACAAAGGGCGGCTCCTTCCACAAACATTTATTTATAAAGTCTGTTGTGTGGGGATGAAAGGATGGCTCAGCCGCTGAGATCACAGGCTACTTTTCCGGAGAACCCAGACTTGATTTCTGGCATCCGCATGGTGGCTCACAACTATCTGTAATTTCAGTCCCCAAGGATTCAATGCTGTCTTTAATTTCGTTTTTTGAGACAGGGTTTCTCTGTGTAACCTTGGCTGTCCTGCACTTTCTTTGTAGACCAGGCTGTCCAACTCACAGAGATCCTCCTGCCTCTGCCTCCCTGAGCGCTGGGATTACAGGTGTGCGCCATGCCACTGCCCGGCTCCAGGGCTTCTACTTTTAAGTGGGAAACAGTTCTCCTTCAGCCAGCCCCCAAAACTACTTTCCCAGGGGCCAACCTGTCCCATCTCCCTTCCATTCCTGCTTCTCACTCAGCTTTCGCTGCCTTTCCATGCTCCTCACACACCCTCAACCCAGCCTTTTCCCACCCACAGCCTCTCTATGTCCGCTCCACCTTCCACCTGTGGTGGAATGACATACGTGGAGTTAGGGTAAGTGCTACTGAGAGCCACTCCCAGTCTCCTCGTAGGGGCCCAAGGACAGACCATGGACTAGCTAGCTGTTGCCATGGGAACCTCTCAAAGGCACCCAGGTGCAGGAGCTCTTTATATCCAACCATGTTCTAGGCCACAGATGTGTCTGGTCTCTTCACATGCTGGTGCCCACCCACCCCGTTGGAGTCCATTGGTGTCCTGAATCCAGACACACCAGGTCTCTCCCAGCCTTGCTGCTACATCTCTGATCTGCTGGTCCCACCTCCTACATACCTGGGTCCTTCTCCCTCCTTTTCTATCCCTCCTTTTCCTTTTCTATCACTACCCTGCTTCTCCTGGGCCGGATAGGGCCAGGTGACTTAACTCGAACTCTGGCCTGAGTAAGTTTTGGGGTCAGAAAACCTAGTGTGTCAGGCTGCTGACTTGATCACCCACAGGCTTTGGGTGAGAGAATGTTCATATTCTCTCAGACTCTCATGAAAAGTGGGAGCTGCAGTGCCCCACTTCAGTGAGTCCTGTGAGATTCCTGACAGGGCTCTTCAAGCTGTAGAGTACAGTCATTTGTGGACATATGCAGGGAAGGCCTTCCGGGACCCATGGCGCATGCTCTGGCCCCTTATATAAAAGGGCACAGTGTTTCCATAGTCCCCAAGCAGAGCCTCCTGCACAGTTAAAACATCTCCATACTGGTGATGGGACCCAGTGTGACTTGAATGCTAAGTATTTGTTGCACTTCATTGCTTAAAGAATAGCAGGGGAGGGCTGGAGAGATGGCTCAGTGGTTAAGAGCACCGCCTGCTCTTCCAAAGGTCCTGAGTTCAATTCCCAGCAACCACATGGTGGCTCATAACCATCTGTAATGTGATATGGCGCCCTCTTCTGGCTTGCAGGAGTACATGCAAGCAGAGCACTGTATACACGATAAGAAAAAAAGAATAGCAAGGGAGAAAGCAAACAAACAAACAAAACCCCGCATATGTTCAGAACAGTTTTCTTCTGCTTTAGTTCCTCTTTCTTTCCGTTCATTCATTTCTTTCTAATTTTTCTTTTCTTTTTTGTTTTTTGAGATAGGGTTTCTCTGTGTAGCAGCTCTGGCTGACCTGGAACTCGCTCTGTAGACCAGGCTGGCCTCGAACTCACGGTGATGGGCCTGCCTCTGCCTCCTGAGTGCTGGGATTACAGGCGTGCGCTACCACAGCCTGGCTGGCCTACATTCTTCTACTCATTACCTCCTAATGGGTGTTATATTTTGTCCCTGTTTGCTAAAGTCTATTCTTAAGTCACCACGCCTGGCTCTTTCTAATTTGGACGTGTGTGTGTGTGTGTTGAGACTAGGTCTCTTTATGTAGTCCTGGCTGTCCTGGACTCACTTTGTAGACCAGGCTGGCCTTGCATGAACTCACAGCCATCCGTCTGCCTCTGACTCCAGAGTGCTGGGATTAAAGGCGTGCGCCACCACGCCTGGCTACTAAATTAGTTTATCATAAGCAAAATGCTAACAGTGCTTGCTTAATGCTGCCAGGAAGCCTCTGCAGATACTTAGAGAGGGCCTGGAGAATGGCCTTGAGCCCCTCTGTGAAAGTAGGGTTTAGGTGATGGGGGAGGGTTCAGGAGGAATAAGCTGAGGGGGGGAGGCACAGCCTGTGGCAGTGGGATCAGAAGCCTGTCTGTGGGTCCCAGGGGACTCTCTCTATAGGAAGGGTAAGGGTGGCACCAAAGGCACTGGAGGTGAGGGAGGATGGGTGAGCATTCAGGGAGGTTGAGAGCCTAAAGGATGGTGGGGAGATGGGAAACCGAGCTGACCTGTGCTTGTCTCAGGCTGTCAAGTCTCATGGGCCAGCCCGGATGGGTGGGGGCAGGAGGAATCAAGGACACTTGGCCTCCCAACCTTGGGACAAGTGCATGACTATCCCCTCATGCCTAGTTGGGAAGGAAGGAGGGAAAGCAGAGGCTGCTCTGCTGTGGTGAGAGGGGTGGCAGGGGAGGTGCTGGGCTTGCTTTTATGATGTATGGGCCTAGGAATGGGGCTGGCCCACCTCTGCCTGTAGGCCAAGGCACCACCCTCCCGCCCTCCCTCTGGGGTGGGGATGGGAGGTTGGTAGAAGTTGTAACTGACCCAGGACAGTAACCTTCACTGACCCTAGAGGGGAGGCACCTGGCAGAGCAGGCTGAGTCACCCCCTGAGGTCATCACTGAGGCCCTACTTTGAGTCAGGATGACAGGCAGAAACCTGAAGCCTCCTGGCCATGAGGAGGGGAGGAAAGCGCTGGAGGGTCGCCTGCTCGTGAGGGTGGCTGGTAGCCCTTACCCAGGCTTCTTTGCAGGGAGTGGCTAGCAGGGGCCATTAACTTTTCAAGTCTTTTCTGTTTTTTGTTTTGTTTTTTTCCCCAGACGGGGGAGATGGTTGTTGAACTCAGGAGCTCTGGAAGAACAGTGAGAGCCCTTAACCCCTGAACCATCCCTCCAGCTCCTCTTTTCTGTACCTTTTAGCTCACAGAGAAATAGATGATGAAGGGAGTAATAGGGGAAGAAACACACACAGACACACACACATGCAAACATACACACAGACACAGACAGACAGACACACACACACACACACACACACACACACACACACACACACGAGCTGCCTACATGATAGTGAGAGAAGGCCTAGGCAGCGTTTGGACCACAGGAGACTGTGGCCTTCCCCATCCCACAGTCATGCACTGGACCAGTTCCCCCAGCTGCCTACCCCAGCTTCATTCAACCCTACTCCTGTCTGTCTTTAGCTCCACTGTCTCACTGGCTCCAGCTTGTGGGCAGGAGGCTAGTTGTGGAAGAGGAGTTCAGAGGAGTGGATCGAGATTCAGAGAGGAATGACTTGTGTACACTCCCAAAGCTGACACACACAGACACAGACACACATAGACAGACAGACAGACACACATACACACACACTGAGTTTTTTGGTTTTTTGTTTTGTTTTGTTTTGTTTTGGTTTGGTTTGGTTTGGTTTTTCGAGACAGGGTTTCTCTATGTAGCCTTGGCCGTCCTGGACTCAATTTGTAGACCAGGCTGGCCTCGAACTCACAGCGATCCGCCTGCCTCTGCCTCCTGAGTGCTGGGATTAAAGGCCTGCGCCACCATGCCCAGCACACACACTGAGTTTTGAATTTAGGCTCTGAACTGAGGTCTGGAGGATCAGGCTCCTCCTCCTTGTCCCTTACAGGTAGCTCTTCTCAGAGAAGCGGCAGGGGTGGGGGTAGGGAGCAGCATCAGGACAGGCTGGAACCTGCTCGGGATGGGAGAGAGAGAAGGAGGAGCCTTAAGGAGCTGCCCCAACCTTGAGCTATTGGGCATGGGGTTATGCACCCCTAGTCTTTGTGTACCCATAGAGGTCCTGTCTAACCCAGGGAAAAGTCCTGCATTCTAGTCTCCCCCATGGAGGACCCATTCATTCCTTCATTTCTTTTCTTTCTCTCTCTCTCTTTATTTTTTATTTATTTATTTATTTTTGGTTTTCAAGACAGGGTTTCTCTGTGTAGCCTTGGCCATCCTGGACTCACTTTGTAGACCAGGCTGGCCTCGAACTCACAGCGATCCACCTGCCTCTGCCTCCCAAGTGCTGGGATTAAAGGCGTGCGCCACCACGCCCTGCTTCTCTCTTTATTTTTTAATTTAATTAAATTTATTTATTTATTTACTTATTTATTTTTTGGTTTTTTGAGACAGGGTTTCTCTACGTAGCCTTGGCTGTCCTGGACTCGCTTTGTAGACCAGGCTGGCCTTGGACTTACGGAGAGATCCACCTGCCTCTGCCTCCCAAGTGCTGAGTTCTTGATCAGTCCTTTGGGATGCTCCTGGCTCCACCCTCCTGTGCCTGCCTGGCCCTGCCTTTGGTACCACTCGAATATGCTTTCAAGCATCCGAGGAAAGCACTGAATGCAGTTGGGGGAGGTTCAGAAGCAGAGAGAAGGGGCTAGCCCTGCCTGTGGAAGCTGAATAGGATGTCCAGGACTGGAAATGTCCATGCTCTGGACCAGAAAGCATCTGGTTTTGGAGGCAGACAGAGCTGGTCCCGTCATTAAGAGGTTCTACACCTGGAGACAAGTGTCTTAGCCTCTTAGTTCATTTTATGCATGTGAGTGTCCTGTCTGCATGTATGTCTGTGCGCCGTATGCATGCAGGGTCTGTGGAGGCCAGAAGAGGCTGTCAGATCCCTGGAACTGGAGTTCCAGATGGCTGTGAGTCACCACATGGGTACTGGGAATTGAACCAAGGTCCTCTGTAAGAACAGCTAGTGCGGGGCTGGAGAGATGGCTCAGAGGTTAAGAGCTCACAACCATCTATAATGTGATCTGATGCCCTCTTCTGCAGAGAAAGCACTCATATACAATAAATAAATAAATTAAAAAACAACAACAACAACAGCTAGCGCTCTTAACTGCTGAGCCATCTCTGTAGCCCTCAGCCTCTCTTCCGATTAGGTGAAAAATTATCTGGTACACAGCAAGTGTTTAATAAATATGAGGTAAGTTCAAGGCCAGCCTGGTTACAAAGCTAGTCCAGAACAGCCAAGGCTACACAGAGAAACCCTGTCTCGAAAAAAACAAAAACAAAAAAGATGCTGTGATGTGGGTAAATGTGGGATGGACCAGGAATTTAGACAGTGGATGTCAGAGACTGGAGAGATTGGGGCTTAAGAGCTGAGCCAGCTGTTCCTCCAGAGGCCTGAGTTTGAGTCCCAGCACCCACATGGTGGCTATGACCCCATCTCCAAAAATAAAAATGAATAAATAAAATAAATGAAAAGCAAAGTTGGGCAGTGGTTGCACATGCCTTTAATCCCAGCACTTGGGAGGCAGAGGCAGGCTGATCATTGTGAGTTGGAGGCCAGCCTGGTCTACAAAGCGAGTCCAGACCAGCCAAGGCTACACAGAGAAACCCTGTCTCAAGAAAAAAAAAGAATAAGAAAAAAGAAAAACAAAAATGAGGGTAAGTCAAAAGAGTTAGAAAGTAAACTTCAGGGGCTACAGAGATGGCTCAGTGGTTAAGAGCACAGTCTGCTCTTCCAGAGGTCCTGAGTTCAATTCCTGGAAACCACAACCATCTATGGCGTGACCTGATGTCCTCTTCTGGTGTGTAGGTGTACATGCAGATAGATCACTCACATACATAAAATTAATAAATAAATCTTCCTTTCTATAATGTGATCTGGTGCCCTCTTCTGGCTTGCAGGTGTAACTACAGATGAGCACTTAAAAATTAATAAATAAATCTTTAAAAAAAACTTCAGAGAGTTGGAGACAAGGTGAGCTAGGTCCTGCAGGAGGAATAAGAGTTTGCCACACACAGGAATGGTGGGGAGAGTGGTTCAGGCAAAGAAAACTTTGTAGCACAGCGGCTGTATCCTCTCAGCTCTGCAGAGTAAGATGGTCTGGTCCCTAAGGGCTCACATTGTACAGTGTGTGAATACAGCCATAGGCCTGTTCCCTGTCTCAACCTGACACAAACCTCTCTAATTCAGTGGCCTACCCTGTTGTAGGAACCACCAGTCCAAGGCATGGGCATAAAAGTATTCACCACATCAAAATTATGATAGAAGTTTTGACAGGCCATGCGTGGTGGTGCACACCTTTAATCCCAGCACTCAGGAGGCAGAGGATCTTAATGTGAGTTCGAGGCCAGCCTGGTCTACAAAGTGACTCCAGGACAATCAGGGCTGTACAGAGAAACCCTGTCTCAGAAAAACCAAAAAGGAGCCGGGCGTGATGGCACATGCCTTTAATCCCAGCACTCGGGAGGCAGAGATAGGCGGATCGTTGTGAGTTCGAGGCCAGCCTGGTCTACAAAGTGAGCCCAGGATGGCCAAGGCTACACAGAGAAACCCTGTCTCGAAAAACCAAAAAGGGGAAAAAAAAAAAAAGTTTGACAGGATCTTATTATGAAGTCCAAGCTGGCCCTGAACTCACAGAGATCCACTTGCTCTGACTCCTTAGTGCTGGGACTAAAGATGTGCCGTTATACACAGAGGTATAAAGGTTTTAATGAAGAACAGCTATTGTAGGCAGAAACACGAAGGGCAGGCAAGTTCAGAGAGAGAGAGAGAGAGAGAGAGAGAGAGATTATGTGATTAGGAGGTTTTGTGACTGAGACAGAGAATTCAATCCAGGCTCGTTCTGATTTCTTTTGAGTGATGGCTTTCTGAACAGGGGGCCGGAAGTGACGTCACCATGTACAGGCTTTGTCCGCCTGGTGAGAACTGGCTTTCAGTGGGGTCCGCAGACATGTTTATTGAAGACAGAATGGAAAGTGCGCTGAGTTACAAACTGTGAAATCATGAAGTGCTTAAAATAAGTAAACAATGAGCTGCCAGCTGGGGTTGGACACTTTAAAATTTACAAAGTGTTTTGTTGTAGGGTCATGTTTTCCTCTACTTACCCTTCCCCAGCCTCTCACTTCCTTCTATTTTATTTTATTTTGTGACCCAGGCTGGCCTGGAACCTGTTTACTTCCACCTCCAGTGCCGGGGAAGATAACTGGCACATACTGCTAAACCCAGTTTATTTTGCGCTGGCCATCAGACCCAGGGCTTCCTACATACAGGCTCAGTAAGCGCCAGGCAAGCAGGACTGAGGACATCGCCAGCCCGTGAGTGCCTTCTGATACGCCTCCTGAGTCTGTTCTTTCTGTACTTGACTACTCCTGTTCCTATTTATTGTTTTTTCGAGACAGGGTTTCTCTGTGTAGCCTTGGCTGTCCTGGACTCACATTGTAGACCAGGCTGGCCTCGAACTCACAACGATCCACCTGCCTCTGCCCCGAGTGCTGGGATTAAAGGCTTGTGCCACCACACCTGGCTCTCTCTATTTTAAAACGATTTTTTTTCGGGGGAGGGGATCGTTGCCTGTATATCGGTGTACCACGTGCATGCAATTCCCACTGAGGTGAGGCTAGAAGGCTTTGGATCCCTCAGAACTGGTTAGGAGCTGCCAGGTGGGTGCTCTGCAGGAGCAGCCGGTGCTCCTAAGCGCTGAGTCATCTCTCCAGCCCTTTGCCCCTTTGCAACACGCAGGGAAATGTGTTTTCCTAAGAAGTTTCTTCATACTTCACTAAAATGGAGTCAGTCGTGGGTTGCAGGCTCTATTTTGATAAACTCAGAAAAATACAGGGCGGTAAATAGTATCTGCAGACAACAGCATGTGTGAGTGTCAGAACACCCCTAATTCTGTCTCTCAACTCTTGTCTGGATATTGGTCTCCAGAGGAAATTGGGTACTCTTGTTCAGACTGGCTTCAAAGCTCCCTTTTAACCTATGCTACTGATGTCACTGATGGCTCTCTAGATTCCGAAACCTTTGAAGCCGAGGAAGTGGCTCAGAAAGACATCACTTGGTTCTCGCTGGCGGCCTCTGCAGTTACAAAACCTACGCAACAGTGAAACAGCCCGTTCCCCGCTATGAGGACGCGAAACACACCCTATCACGTCATTGTCTGATTACTTTGCAAAGAGCTACTTTTAGTTTGGGGCAAACACATACTTGCTTTAGAGCATGCAGTATAACGCACAAATAAAAAGGCAAATTTGAAAATGCCTTCAACATTACTATTTTTCTTTTTCTTTATGTTTGCAGGGTTCCGTGGAAAAGAACTATTAGGCTGGTCTTCCCACACTCCGCGTCCATGTGGGCTCAGGATGTCAGCCGAGAAGGCGGGGCCGTGACGTCACGCCCGGGCGGGACCGGACTGTTCTAAGCGCGCGCCGTTGTGGGGGGGACTCCTTAGGTACGACGACGTAAAGGCTCTTTCCCTTCCGGTTCCTCTCGCCCTCTCTCTGAGCGCTGGTTTCGACTTGGGCTGTGTAGTGTGGAGAAGGGGCGGGGTCCCTGCTCCTACTGGGCGGGTCTACTTCTTGCTTAGCCGGATTTCAAGGGTCCGAAGTATCAACTCTAGGCCCGGTGAAGCCCAGTGGTCCTCCATGGCCCCGCTGGGAGGCACCCCGCGCCTGGTGCTGCTGTTCAGCGGGAAGAGGAAATCTGGGAAGGACTTCGTGACCGAGAGGCTGCAGAGCAGGTGTCCGCGGGTGCAGGGATGCCAGAGCAAGGGCGCTACCGCAAGTGATGGGCTTGATGGACGGAGCTTGCTGTGGGCAGGAGGGACGGGATGGCATCGGGGCAGGAGAAGGTAGATTCTCACCGTCAGTAACACAGCAGCCTGCACACGCCCTCCTCAAAGAACTGCCTCTGCCCAACTCTGAAGCTGTAGGTCTCTCTTCAAGAAACATGAATTTCGATTATTCCTCAGGCACCTTCTTTCTTTTCTTTTTTCTCTTTGGTTTTTCGAGATAGGCTTTCTCTGTGTAGCCTTGGCTGTCGTCGACTCGCTTTGTAGACCAGGCTGGCCTCGAACTCGCAGTAATCCACCTGCCTCTGCCTCCTGAGTGCTGGGAGGCATGCCCAGCTAGCACCTTCAATGTGTCGTTCCTATATCATGATCGTGTTGTAAGGTAACTGGTGTAGATAAGGGGACTAAAGCGACAGCAAGGGTTTTCTCAAAACCCACGTCCTGAGTGGGTCCTGAGTGGGTCAGCTCCACAGAGAATCTGCCTAGAACACCCCGTAATAGCAGGGATTTGTTGAATATTCTATTTCAGGCACGGTGCATTTATATCATCTCACTTAAGCCACATAGGTTCTTTTTTTTTTTTTTTTTTTTAAATATTTATTTATTACATATACAGTGCCCTGCCTGCATGTACATTTGCAGGCCAGAGGAGGGCATCAGATAACATTACAGATGGTTGTGAGCCACGATGTGGTTGCTGGGAATTGAACTCAGGGCCTCTGGAAGAGCAGTTGGTGCTCTTAACCGCTGAGCCATCTCTCTAGCCCCCCACATAGGTTCTTTGTCAAGTAGTGCTATTAGCGGCACAGAAGCAGAAACAAACAGGGTCCCTTAAGAGCTAAAACCTGTGTGTGCGTGTGTGTGTGTGTGTGTCTGTTCCAGTTGCAGGAAAGGCTGGTGCACCTGGGAGTTCAAGACCACAGTGGACAACATGGTCGAATTTTGAGTATTAAAATGTTAATATTTGCTAGGGTCATAAAGTACCATATTTAGGATTCAAATCCAGCTTTGTCTGCCTCCAAATAACACGTTTCACTCACTCTGCCCTTCCTCTCTAGTTATTCCTTTCCAAAAACTGAGTTGTTGTTGTTATTATTATTATTATTATTTTATTTTAATTTATTTTGGTTTTTCAAGACAGGGTCTCTCTGTGTAGCCCTGGCTGTCCTGGACTCACTTTGTAGACCAGGCTGGCCTCGAACTCACAGAGATCCGCCGGCCTCTGCCTCCTGAGTGCTGGGATTAAAGGTGTGCGCCACCACACCCGGCTATGTTGGCTCTTTTTATGTACTGTCTTCATTACCGTCAATGTTACTTTTAGCTAGCTCTCTTCATTCGACCTCATTTTCTTCATCTGGGACATGAAACATGGGCTGGTATGGTGGCTCAGGAGGCAGAGGCACTTGCTGTCAAGCCTGATTCGGAACTCACATGACAGAAGGAGGGAAGTGACTTTTGAAAGTTGTCCTCTGGCACACACACACACACACACACACACACACATGTTAAAAAAAAAAAAGAGAGAGAGTGAGCACCTAACCCATTTCACCATGTATGTGTTTAAGTGTACCTGTGAGCATCTCTCTCTCTCTCTCTCTCTCTCTCTCTCTCTCTCTCTCTGTCTCTCTCTCTCTGGTTTTTCCAGACAGGGTTTCTCTGTATAGCCTTGAGTATTCTGGACTCGCTTTGTAGACCAGGCTGGCCTCGAACTCACAGCGATCCGCCTGCCTCTGCCTCCCAAGTGCTGGGATTAAAGGCCTGCGCCACCACCACCCAGCACCTGTGAGCATCTCAATGCCAGGTAGAAACTGTGACTTACATTGGTATTATTTGGGTTCAGGTCTAGCACACAGTAAACGGTTGATAAGTATACTAAGTAACTGAAAAGGCAAATTATTAATGCTCTGGTGACCAGGGCAATTTATACCAAGGTTTCTGTAGCTCTGAGAGATTGGGTTTAGGGTCCCAGCAGAAATTGATCCAGCCAGAATATCATCAGGTCCAGAGTTTCCCATGGAGGTTATAGGTTCTACCTGTTAGTTCAGGACTCCTTTTTTTTTTTTTTTTTTTTGAGACAGGGTTTCTCTGTGCAGCCTGGGCTGTCCTGGACTCACTTTGTAGACCAGGCTGGCCTCGAACTCACAGTGATCCGCCTGCCTCTGCCTCCTGAGTGCTGGGATTAAAGGGGTGCGCCACCACGCCTGGCCTGAGAACTCCTTTTAATTCCTTTGACTTCTGTAATAACCCTGTGTGATTGATAGGGCAGGTGATGTCATCTTTATTTCATAGACGAGCAAAGAGCATCAGCGAGTAGAGCAGCAGCAGAGGCACCGGACTCCTGTTCTGGAGACCCTTGGCACCTCAGGGTTAACTGGTTCTGATTCCCTGTCCCATAGACTTGGAGGTAACATCTGCGCTGTTCTGCGGCTCTCTGGTCCACTAAAGGAGCAGTATGCTCTGGTAGGTGGTGGCTTGTGGCATCTGGGGCGGGAGGGGGGGAGGGCTGGGAGGAGCCTGCTCTTGGCTTTTGGAGCTGTGGCTACTGCTTGCCTCGCTGGCATGGTCCCAGTGACCCAAGAAGAGTGTCTAAATATAAGTCCTTATATTTTTTTAAAAAGATTTTATTTATTTATTTTTAAGTATGAGTGCTCCATCTGCATATACACCTGTTGGCCAGAAGAGGGCATCAGATTCCAGTGTAGATGGTTGTGAGCCACCATGTGGTTGCTGGGGATTGAACTCAGGACCTCTGGAAGAGCAGTCAGTGCTCTTAACTGCTGAGCCATCTCTCCAGCCTGAGACCCTGTCTTTGTTGTTGTTTGTTTTTGAAACAGTGTTTCTCTTTGTAGCCTCCACTGTCCTCCCTCCCAAGTGCTGGGATTAAAGGCATGCCCCACCAATGCCCACCTTGAGACCCTATTTTAATAACGAAAAAACAAACAAAAAAGAAGGAGTCAAGGAAAGGCTGTTTTCACATGAGTTAGCAGCTCTGATGGCACATAACTAATAACTGTCTGTACCATCATCCCCTTACTCAAAGCTATGACACAATACCGTACTCTCCCACCAGCTGGCCTGATGCAACCCTGGAATTCTCAGGACCTGGGGTGGTTGTGCAGTTGGTAAAGTGCTTGCTTGGGACCTGAGTTCTGTCCCTAGTAACTACATGGAGAGCCAGGCGTAGCGGTACATTCTTGTGACCCCAGCACTAGGGAGGCAGAGACAGGTGGATCTCTGTGGCTTGCTGGCCAGCCTAATGGGTGCTCAGGGCGCCAGGTCCCTGTGAGAGACCTTATCTCAAAACCAAAATAAAACTTCAAGGTGCATGGAACAACACCAAAGGTTGAACCTCTGACCTCCAAATGCAGGCATATACACCTTTTCCCCCATAGAAATTGAGTCACCTGAGTTGTCAAGATACATTGTTAGGTAGGCAGAAGGCGAGATGCCGAGAGCGGAGTGTAGCTGTCCTAGTCAGTTTATTTGGTGTAACACAGTATCTGAAGCTGAGTACTCTGTATAGAAAAGAGATTTATAACTCACAGTTCTGAAGGTCCAAGAACATGGTGTTGGCAGCCACCGTGGCTGGTGTGGACCTCATGATGGAAGGACAGTGGGCAAAAGGAGGATCATGTGGTGGGAGGGACTGAGGGGAGAGGCCTGGATCCTTTTATAACAGCCTGCTTTCAGGGTGACCACTCCAGTCCCATGAGAGTGGGAACTCAATAGTCCTTCCTCCCTGAGAGCCACAACACCTGGGAGACATCTTATCCCAATACCGCCATATTGGGGAAAAGGCTAAACTAAACAGGATATTAATGGGGACAAACCATATTAATGACTGAGAATTAGAATTATACGTGGTGGTTCCCCCCACTCCCCGCCCCCACAGGGTTTCTTTGTGTAAACAGCCCTGCAATCACTTTGTAGATCAGGTTGTCCTTGAATTCACAGAGAGATCTGCCTGCCTCTGCCTCCTGAGGGCTGGGATTAGAAGTGCGCCTGTGCCACCACACCTGGTTCTTTTTTTGTGTGTGTGCGTGGGGCGGTTAGGTGGTGCATGCATTTAATCTCAGGACTAGAATTATAGTATATTTGCTCACATATCTATCTCTTCAAGTATATATATGAGGTGCTTGTCCTTTTGAGTGCTGTTATAGCTATGAGGCATGTGGATCTGCACTGTTGGAAAAGATAACACGGGAACCCCAGTATTGGTTGCTTCAGGGAGGGGAGGGAGGGAGACAAAACGATTATTTTCTGTCTCTCTTTTTTTAAAAATTTTTTTATTTTTTATTTTTCAAGGCAGGGTTTCTCTGTGTGTAGCCCTGGCTGTCCCAGAACTCATTTTGTAGGCCAGGCTGGCCTCAAACTCAGAGATCCACCTGTCTCTGCTTCCCAAGTGCTAGGATTAAAGGTGGGCACCACCACCGCGCCTGGCTATGAGTGACATTTTTGGCACTCCCTTCCTGTTTTGGATCTTTCTAGATGGACCCTTTGCTTGCCATTATCTCTGGAGAAGGGGATGACAGGTCTAGAAGCAGCTCCTTGGGGGGTCAGGGTAGTCCCTCCTGCATGGGGGTTCCTCTGCATGTACCAGGTCCTAGGAATGCCCAGAGCCAAACGTAGTGACCCTTTTTCAGCCAAGTGTCCAGACCCTGGGGATGGGGAAGGAGAAAAGGTAGGGGAGACAATCTCCCTGGGCTTTGTCGAGGCAAATGATACTAGAAGGATACAAGACTTCTGAGTGGAAAGCAGTTCTGCTTTAGTTTTTCAAATTTCCCACTTTGGTTAAAGGCTAAAGCTGTGCCCGGGGGTTGCAAACTAACTTCAAGATTAGTTATAAGCCAGATATAATTGGGTAGATAAAACCCTCAGGAAAGAAAAAGTGTTCACCACACATTTCAGACAATTTCTGGAATTATCCGAAGACCCCCCAGCTTTGAGGGTCTCTCCTTTTGTTTCATGCTCCTCTTGGTGGCCTTTGTCACCCTGCAAGCTGCCTAGTGTCTGTGCAGGGAGGTGCCAGGCACGGCTGGCTCTTCCCGTGTTAGCAAGGTCTGTTTGTCATAGACGGGCTGTGTTTGCGCAGGAGCACGGGTTGGACTTTCAGAGACTCCTGGATGCCAGCACCTACAAGGAGGAGTATCGGAGGGACATGATCTGCTGGGGGGAGGAGAAACGCCAGGCCGACCCAGGCTTCTTCTGCCGGAAGATTGTGGAAGGCGTGTCCCAGCCTATCTGGGTAAGGGAGCTCAGCCCTGGCTCACAGAACCTGTCTTCCCAGCCTTTCCCGGTGGCCATCACTCACCTTCGTGGCCACCTTCTGTCCAAGTTTCTAGCATCTGAGAAGTGCTCTTCCATGCCTCCGGCATCCGGGAGCCATCTCTGTGTGTACAGGAGCCAGAGCAACTTTTTTTTTTTTAACAAAGTAAACCATATATGACCTGGCATATCTAGAATGCACTGGTGGCTCCCCACTATTCTCAGGAGCAAAGTCCAAGCTTTGACATAAGTTTTGGGGCCTGATGGGGCTCCTGACTCCTTTTCACTCCTAGCAGAGCTGTAGACACTAGCTTCTTTTACATGAATCATGCAATTGCATTTTTGTGTCTTTTTCTTCTCCTCCCATCCCACCTCTCTCTCTCTCTCTCTCTCCAAACTCTCACTATGTAGCCCTGGCTGGCCTGGAGCTTACTTTGTAGACCAGGATGGCCCCAGACTCACAGCAATTCCCCTGCCTCTGCCTCCCAAGTGCTGGGATAAACTGTATGTACCACCGTGCCTGGCGGATCATGCTTTTGTGTGTCTTCCTGCCTACCTGCCCTTTCCTGCTCTTTTAAACTGGTTAATTCCAATAATTTTCACATCACTGTCACTGGAAAGCCTTCCTCAATATCCATCTTTCCTTCTCCTAAGCCCAGGCTGGCCTTGAACCTTCTGTGTAGCAAAGATGACCTCGAGCCCTGGCTCTGCTGCTTCTGCCTCCCCAGGTCTTAACCAGCCCACAGCACCCCACACAGGCCTTTGCTATTCACTCCTGTGCAGATTGCTGAGTGTCTCCTTTTCCCAGGCACATCTGCAGCTTCTGTGGATGTGTTCGTGCAAAGTACAATGAAGACTGTCCCTTCAAGGAACTTAATGTTGTAGCTAGGAGTCAGGGAGACAGGTGCTAAGTAAGTGTCAATGCAGGCTGGGGGAGGGCTGCTGTTGAGGGGTGTCAGGAAAGGTGAGGCGGGGGGGGGGCCTGACCTGAAGGAGGTGAAGGAGTGAGCTGAGTGGGGACTGGGGACGTAGCTTTCTAGGAAGAGGGACCAGAATGGGAAGGCTGGAGAGGGGCCCGCTCCTGGTGTGTTTGAGAAGCAGCCATTGTGGTGACCTGTGGGAGGTTAAAGGCAGAGCTTGTATGGCTTTGGAAGAGTCTAGAAGTCACTGGGGAGTTCTGAGAAGAGGAAAGACACGGTTTAGGAATTAAAAGGCAATTGAATTGAATTAATGGGGTGTAGGGCAATGGTAGGACATGTTTTTTGTTTTTGTTTTTTGAGACAGGGTTTCTCTGTGTAGGCTCAACTATCCTGGACTCGCATTGTAGACCAGGCTGACCTCAAACTCACTCACAGTGATCCACCTGCCTCTGCCTCCCAAAGGCTGGGATTAAAGGTGTGGGCCACCACCACCTGGTTTAGGGCATGTTTTAGTACCTGTACAGAGTTATTGGAAGGAATGGGATTAAGGATCTGAGGCTGGGGGATGGCTCAATGGATAAAGCTCTGGGGTTTTGATCTCCCGAACCCACATAAAAAACCTAGGTGGGCCAGGCATGGTGGCACACGCCTTTAATCCCAGCACTCAGGAGGCAGAGGTAGGCAGATCTCTATGAGTTCGAGGCCAGCCTAGTCTACGAATTGAGTCCAGGACAGCCAGGGCTACACAGAGAAACCCTGTGTCAAAAATAAATTAATTAATTAATTAAAAAAAGGGGGGGGGGAAACAGGCATGGTAGTGCAAGCCTTTAATCCCAGCACTTGGGAGGCGGAGGCAGGCGGATCACTGTGAGTTCAAGTTCAAGGCAAGCCTGGTCTACAAAGTAAGTCTAGGGCATCCAAGGCTACACAGAGAAACCCTGTCTCGAAAAAACCAAAAACCTCCCAAAAAACCCAACCCCCCCCCCCAAAAAAAAAGAAAGAACGGAAAGGAAAGAAAAGCAAGCAAGCCAGCCAGGTGGGGGCTGGTGAGATGTTTCAATGGGCAAAGGCATTTGCTGCCAAGCCTGAGATGTGAATTTGATCCAGGTTCCACATGGTAGAAGGAGAAAATTGACTTCTTTGAATTATTTTCACATACACACACACACACACAATGGGTTTGTTTTGTTTTGTTTTGTTTTTTTTTTTCGAGACAGGGTTTCTCTGTGTAGTTCTGGCTGTCCTGGACTCACTTTGTAGAGCAGGCTGACCTCAAACTCACAGTGATCCACCTGCCTCTGCCTCCCGAGTGCTGGGATTAAAGGCGTGCGCCACCACACCTGGCACTGTGTTTTCTTTAGAAGCCAAGAGAGCATGCTAGCCCTCCTGTAATCTCAGCCCTTGAGAGGCAGAGGCAAGGGATCCTCAGCAAGCTGGCTAGTCAGACTAGCCAGCTCAGTGAGCTCTGCGTCCAGTGAGAGACCCTGCCTCGAGAGAGCAGAGTGGAGGATGATCAAGGAAGACACCCCAAATCAACCTTGGCCTCTGCACATCAGCCTGCACACACATGCACACATTCACTAATGCACACGGTCACACATGCTTGTCTGCATGTGCATACACACACACACACACACACACACACACACACACACACACACACACACACACACACCTGGGATTATAGTTGTGGTTTGCAGAGTGCACATCTGTAATCCCAGCACTCAGGAGGCAAAGGCAGGGGTGTTGAGAGTTGCAAGTTAGCCTTAGCTACATAGCAAGTTTGAGGCCAGCCAGGGCTACATAGTGAGACCTTGTCCCAAAACCAAACAAAGGATTTAACAGGCTTGCTCTGGCTGCTGGAGGGTGGGTAAGAGCTGAGGTGGAGAGGCCTGGTAGGGGGTCCTGTGTGATGGGTTGGTCACTGCCTGGAGCTCAGAGCTGTGAGAGACTTGCGGAGGATTTCAAGGATAGAGCCAGTAGGAGTTAGGTGGTTGCATGGAAGAAGTAGGATTTGTTCTGGAGCAGAGACGGGAAGGCTTGACATTGGATCAGGAGCTGAGGACCTATGTTTTGGTCATTCTGGGAAGAGGTCTATCTGTCTGCATTGTGGTCCCTGGTTGTTGGAAAAGCTGGTTTTTACTTCGGGTCTCTTCTGCTGTGTGCAATGTTCCAGCATCAAATGAGCTGAGCACGGTGTGTCGTCAGTGCCTGTTATAGTGCCGGTGCACAGTCAGTACTTGCAGTGCCCCTTCAGTGCCCCTTACTTAGGTACCACAGCTGAGGGATGGAGCTGCCTGGCAGGGGCAGTACTCAGAGGTGTTTGTCCAGGGAGCTGCACCATTGCTCTAGCTTCTATTGCTTTTCTTTCTTTTTTTTTCTTTTTTTGGGGGGAGGGGGGCGGTTTGAGACAGGGTCTCTCTGTATAGCCCTGGCTGTCCTGGACTCACTTTGTAGACCAGGCTGGCCTCGAACTCACAGCTGTCTGCCTGCTTCTGCCTCTTGAGTGCTGGGATTAAAGGCGTGCACCACCACGCCGGGCTGCTCTGGCTTTTATAGTTCCTTCTTCAACCCCCCTCCCCAACTTTCCTTCCCCTGTAGCACTTTGTCCTAATGGTCACGTGTTTGTGTCTCTTCTTTGCAGCTGGTGAGTGACACACGGAGGAGGTCTGACATCCAGTGGTTTCAGGAGGCTTATGGGGCTGTGACACAGACAGTCCGCATAGTGGCCTCAGAGCAGAGCCGACAGCAAAGGGGCTGGGTGTTCACACCAGGTAGGCTGCAAATAGCATTTATTCCCGTGGCTCGGCACCCAGCTCAGCCACCCCTGTGCTCTGGGTCTCTTGCTTGCTCCCCAGCAGGCCTGGAGAGAGTGAGTGAGAGGTTGTACAGGGGAATCTGAGGCCCGAGGAACAGGTTGGTAGAAGGTCAAGTTCATAGGGCGTGTTCTTTGGCTGTCCTGTGAGGCCAGTGGTCTTCTCTGTCGAGGCCCCGTTCTTATGGCCTTTAGATTTTGGGGGCTGGCAGTGGTTGCTGAGCAAGGCAACCAAAGCCTACTTCTGTTTGATTGACAGTTCAGGGGGCTGGACAGGAAGTTTTCCAGGGGCTTCAGTGGTGCCAGCCCAGGACCTGCTTTGCAGACAGTTCTGAAACTGAGGCCTCTGTCGTGCCCCAGGTCACTGCTCCTTGGAAGCAGGAGCTAATGAGCGTGCCTGCTGCTAACAGTGCATCCTGCGCGCTCTGGCAGGCCAGCCTGTGTCGGATGCTTTATACACTTCCTCCTCTTTATGTGCTCATTTGCCTTACAACTGCCATGGGATGCTGCTATTCCTGATCTCAGGGTCAATGAGGACCTTGGCCCAGAAAGGTCAAGTCCCTTTCTCAAGGTTATGAGGATTAGGAGGAGCCACATTCTCACCCGGCTTCTAGCTCTGAGGACACAGCCTCCCAGCAGGCTCCAGTCCAGCGCATGCCAGCCTGGCCTAACAGTGTGACGCCCTTTTGGGTTGTCTGTAGTTCTTGATGACCCAACGGCAAGGGCAGAGTGATTCTTTCTTCAGGAACTGCGTGGTGGGAGCTCAGCCTGTGGTGGGAGGCCCACACCTGCCTCACAGAGATTCTCAGAGGAGAGGCACAGGCTGGATGCCTGGTGTCTGAGGGCTGGGGCCTGACACCTCTGTTCTTCCTCCCAGGCGTGGACGATGCTGAGTCGGAATGCGGCCTGGACCACTTTGGGAGCTTTGACTGGGTCATCGAGAACCATGGCAATGAGCGGTGCCTGGAGGATCAGCTGGAGGACTTGCTGGAATTCATTCATGCCAAACTTTAGTGGTCAGGCTCTCGGTGTGAGCAGAGACCACTGGCCTGGGCGAACACTTTCTGCCAGATGCGGGGTCCCTAATGCTGGCTGAGGCCGGAGAGCAGACAGCCTGGCTGTAGATTTCCAGAGGTATGGGAGGATGCGCATGGGCTGTGGGCAAGTTAGGGGACCTCTAGTGTGGCCGTCTCCCCTGGAGAGGATGCCGTGCCTCTTTAGGACAGATGCATTAGTTTTGCCTGAGGCAGGAGCATTGCTGTGCCTGTGGGTGGCCAGGCCTGCCAAGCTGTGTCGGTTTTCCCTCCCTGTGTTCTCAGTCCCAGAATCTTAATAAACGTCCCTGGAACAGCTCAGAGCCAGAGACTGGTCATTTCCTTGATATCTTAGAAAAACTGGGGGTGGGATATCATAGGAAATCTAGGCAGTGGTGGCTCACACCTTTAATCCCAGCACTAGGGAGGCAGAGACAGGCGGATCTCTGAATTTAAGGCCAGCCTCGTCTACAGAGTGAGTTCCAGGATAGCAAAGGCCACACAGAGAAACCCTGTCTCAAAATACAAAACAAAACAAAAAAAGAAAGAAAAGAAAAGAAAAGCTAAGGGTGTTGGTAGCTGTGGGTCTCGCTCTGCCTTGCATCTGGCTGGCATGAATCCTGCAGAGGTTGACCTGAGCCTAAAGCCTGGGACAGGTCTCTTTGTGTTATAGGTGGGCTTGGGGTCTGTGGATCTGGCCCTCTGGGATGGCCATAACAAAGGTTCAGGGGATTGGAGAGATGGCTCAGAGGTTAAGAGCACTCTGCTCTTCTAGAGGTCCAGAGTTCAGTTCCCAGCAACCACATGGTGGCTCATAACCATCTATGATGAGATCTGGTGCCCTCTTCTGGCTTGCGGGTGAACATGCAGGCAGAATACTGTATGCATAATAAATAAATCTTTTTAAAAAAAAAGAAAGAAAGAAAAAAGAAAGGTTCAGTGTTCCACAGGAGTTGTCACCACTCACCAACCTTCTTGCATCTTATTGGTTTTTCCTGATTCCTCAGCCTCTGGGCTCTTGCCAGGCATTGTGTGACGTGAGCAGGGAAGGTAACTTCCCTGTACAGTTAGCAGATGCCAGGAGCTCAAGTACAGTGCCTGGCCCAGGCCTAGCAGGTTCGTGAGAGTCTGTGCTCACAGTCGAATGCAATGGCTGATGCGTGGCCAGCATCTTCTGCCACATCCCTGTGCATGACATGAAGTCCTGTGGCTCCATGCTCTCCCGGGCCAAGCCTCTAATGCTCACCCTGCCTTTCTTCCCACAAACTCCTCCCTCAGCCAAGGAGCCGAGACCCAGGCCAGAGAAATTGGCCTACTGTTGCCTACATCTTACCTACCTTAACTTCCACCTCTGCTGGGTACCAGGCAGTGAGGGCATTCATGAAGATGAGCAGGCTGCAGGTGACTCACGGAGCTCTGCGTAGAGGAGAGACAGAAGTATCTCCCAGGGTGCCAGGGGCCAGAGAGAAGTGTCATGGGGAAAGGCAGCCAGGACTCCCTAGTGTCTGAGGCCTGATGTAGACAGGCCAGCATGGTCCCCACTGGGTGGGACTTTTTCTTTGGCTCTGGAGCAGAGGCTTATAAACAGTCCCAGCTATAGAAATGACTAGAAGTCACAAGGTCTAGTCTTCCAGTGAAGGTAAAGTTTTGACTCACCCTCTAGGAGGAACCTTGGAGAAAATGCCTTGAGTTGACAGGGGTACCCAACACTGCCATGGCCTGAAATAAGGAGCCCTTAAGACAGTGGTTCTCAGCCTGTGGGTCGAGACCCCTTTGGGGGTGATCACATATCAGCTATTCTGAATATCCGATAGTTACATTACAATTCATAACAGTAGCGAAATTGCAGTTATGATGTAGCAATGAAATGATTTTATGGTTGGAGGTCACCACAACATGAGGACCTGTACTAAAAGCATGCAGGGTTAGGAAGTTGAGAATCATTCTCTTAAGGGCATCCCCTTCCTATAGACTATTTTATATTCTTTACCTCATTCTAAAAAAATTTGTAATTATATTTATATACAGAAAACTTAGCAGTGTATTTTTTTTTTGTTGTTGTTTGTTTTTTCGAGACAGGGTTTCTCTGTGTGGCTGTTCTAGACTCACTTTGTAGACCAGGCTGGTCTTGAACTCATAGCAATCCTCCTGCCTCTGCCTCCTGAGTGCCAGGATTAAAGGCATGCGCCACCACGCCTGGACAGCAGTGTACATTTAACCCAGTTTAGTGGTGAGTTCTCTAGCCTTTGTCTTTTCCAGCTTGGTAGTGTGAGCCACAGATTTAGGACCCAGGACGCTGCCTCCCCAGTGGCCACGGATCTCATCGTTATCTGTCGTTCGTTTAATTGGTCCTAATAGCTTCCACCAGCTTAGCCAGAGCACCCTCGTTTTCCGAGTTAACCCGTGAGAAGGCAACGGTGGTGCAAGTCCTCCTGGGGACCAGCCGCCCAGCCTGGCCTTTCCATTGATGATGCAGTCGGGGACCCCCATCTTTCCACACAGGGCAGGTAGGAAGACCACCAGCTCAATGGAGTCTACATCATGGGCAATCAGCACCAGCTGAGCCTTCTTGTTCTCCACCAAGGTGGTGACTGTATTCACCCCTGCTTGAAGGACAGGTGGTCTCTTAGTTGGGACGTCCCCTTTCCCAGCAGCTTTCTTCTCAGCATGGTCCAGCAGCCTTAGCTTCTTCTTCTTTGTCTCTGACCTGTACCTGCAGGCAAGCTTAGGCCACTGGGTAGCTATTTGCTGGTCCAGGGCCTGGGTGAACTGGTTAATGGTAGGAGGCACTTTGAGCCATTTATAGAGGATGGCCCTTTGCCGCTGCACCCTGAAGTAGCAGGGCCGTTTAATGAATCGAGTGAGATCACAGAGAGACGAGGCTCTATTTAATTAGCCTATAGCACAATGCTGCGTAATAATTACTCCATCCTAAACCTCCATGCTAGTATAGTTTCCTCCCATTTAGATTTTTCACAATCCCTGGGCTCATGTTGCTGATATCTCTGTTCTGACGACAAAGACCAGTTTGGGTTCTGCAGGTACATAGAAGCTTTGAGAAGCTGCTAGCATTTCTGGCCATTCCGGCCCTTCAGATCTCAGTTCTGTACACTTGCCCTTTTGTTTTAATTTATATTTATGGGTACTTTGCCTGCATGTGAGTCTGTGCACATGTGTATGCCTGTGGACGCCAGAAGAGGGCACCAGAGTCCTGGAACTGAAGTTGTGAGTCAGCATGCCTGAGCTGAGAATTTAATGCTGGTCCTCTGAAAGAGAAGCCCGTGCTCTTAACCACTGAGCCATCTCTCCAGCCCTGTGCTTAGATTTCTTTTTTCTTTTGAAGCAATCTTTGGGAACATTTCTTTTATAGGCATTTGACTTTCAACTCTGAAAAATTCCTTTGCTTTTTCCAAAGGTTCCTGGCACAGCGGGAGCACTCTTTTCCTTCTTTTTGAAGGCCTGCGTGACTCCAGCCAGAAAAGAGGGCCACGCTGGCATTTTATTTGTATGTTCATATTGGATGAAATCTCTGGGTAACTGGAAATAGAATGGAATGCCTTCGGTCTGGTAACGGCGTTCTACTGGAACAGTGGGTGTAGTGGCAGAACACTGGTGTAGTGGCACACTTATACACACCATTCACGCAAGAGGTGGAGGCAGGAGGGTTAGAAGTTCAAGGTTAGCCTTGGCTACCTAGTGAGTTCTTTGTGTGGAGACAGGGTCTCTCTGCGACATAGCTCTTGCTGTCTTGAAACTCACCAAGCCGACCAGGCTGGTGTGAACTCACAGATCCACCTGTGTCTGCCTTCCGAGTGCTGGGGTTAGAGGCGCGCTGGGATTAGAGGCATGCTGGGATTAGAGGCATGCTGGGATTAAGCCACATCTGGCCATGCTACGTGGTGAGTTCTAAACCAGTCTGCTCCTTGACAGCCCAGTCTCAAAAAACAAACAAACAAACAAACAAACAAACAAACAACAAAGGCTGGGCGTGGTGGCACACACCTTTAATCCCAGCACTCGAGAGGCAAAGGCAGGGGGATTGCTATGAGTTCGAGGCCATCCTGGTCTACAAACTGAGTCTAAGACAGCCAAGACTACACAGAGAGACCTTGTGTCAACAAACAACAAAATACTCAGAACTTTTAGAAGATTGAAAACAAAACCTCTAAACCTGCACAGTGCTAACGATCCTTCACAGGGGTCCCATATGAACCCTGCACAGTGCTGACGATCCTTCACAGGGGTCCCATATGAACCCTGCACAGTGCTGACGATCCTTCACAGGGGTCCCATATGAACCCTGCACAGTGCTGACGATCCTTCACAGGGGTCCCATATGAACCCTGCACAGTGCTGACGATCCTTCACAGGGGTCCCATATGAACCCTGCACAGTGCTGACGATCCTTCACAGGGGTCCCATATGAACCCTGCACAGTGCTGACGATCCTTCACAGGGGTCCCATATGAACCCTGCACAGTGCTGACGATCCTTCACAGGGGTCCCATATGAGGTTCCCTACATATCAGATATCTGCACTGTGATTTACAGCCGTAGCAAAATTAGAGTTATGAAGTAGCAACGAAAATAATTTTATAGTTGGGGGTCACCACAACACGAGGAACTGTACTGAAGGGTTACAGCGTTAGGAAGGTTGAGACCTGTTGCTTTAGATAGTGCTGTAAGACAAGACAGAAAAAATCAGCAGCAGCTGGAGGTGGTAGGATAGCTCAGTGGGCAAAGTGCTGCTCCAACCCTGAGGTCCTGAGTTTGATCCCTAGAACCAAGCGGTGGAAAGAGGGACCTGGATTCCTCGATGCTGTCCTTTGACCTCCATACTCGTGACATGGGGTGCACACGCTACCCCAGAAATGCTTGCTGTGGAAGGCCGAGGACTTGCATTGGGTAATGGTTGGGCTGTTTGCGTCTGTACTCCCAGAGCCAAGCCCTGGACTGCACATAAGGGGCGGAAGGAAGGAGAGACCCAATGCCACAAAGGTGTTCACTGTGGCATGTGTGTGCCTGCACACATTCAAACATTATTTATTTGTTTCATGTGTCCGAGCGTTTTGCCTGTGTGTGTCTGTGCACCTGGGGTTTCAGGGGAGCCTGGGGAGGGTGTCGGACCCCTGGAGGTACAGACAGTTGTGAGCCACCATGTAGATTCTGAATCGAAATCAGCTTCTCCGCAGGGGCAGCCAGTGCTCTTAACCACTGAGCCATGTCTCCAGCCCCCACTTTCTTTTCTCTCTCTTTTCCTTCTTCCTTTTCCAACATAGCTTTTGTTTTGTTCTTTTGTTTCTGTTTCTGCATTTTTTTTTTTTTTCCTTCAAGACAGTTTCTCTGTGAAGCCCTGGCTGTCCTGGAACTCACTCACTTTGTAGGCCTCGAACTCAGAGATCCGCTTGCCTCTGCCTTCTGAGTGCTAGCACTAACGGCATGTGCCCCCACACCCAGCTCAGACATATTTTTATTAGTTATTTGGGAATGTTACATCATGTATGCTAATCATGTTCATTTTCCCTCCCTTGTGGCCTCCTACCACAAAAGAAAACCAAGAAAAAGAAAACCAAGTCCACTTTGTATATACTCACTGGAGCATGGTCAGACTCCCTGGGTCCAGGCCCCTAAAGAAAGCTGAGTCCTTCCCCACCTGCACGCCCTCCCCAGGCCATCAACTGTGGAGAGCTACACCTCAGCATCCCTATCACAATTTTTAAGAGTTCTCTTGATGACTTCCTTTTTAAGCTGTTAGAGGGGTTGCCACAGAAGCTTTCCATGTTCCTCTCCCTCAACTGTGCATCTGCAGTCATCAGTAAAACTGCAGGAGCAGTTTCCTTGCTCCACAGTCAGCGGGAGCGTGGATCCGGGGCTTCCGCTTGGTCTCCAGCACAAGGACCTCCATTTTGTCTCCAGTGGCAGCACAGACCATGGTCATCAACATAGGCCTCTGCCGAAAACCACTGGCCATGGACCAGCATAGCCTCCTAGAGAAGCGTGGACCATGGAGGTCTTTAAAAAAATTTATTATTATTATTTTATTTTTTCAATTTTTTCAATTTTTTTTTTTTTTTTTGGTTTTTCGACAAGGTCTCTCTGTGTAGCCTTGGCTGTCCTGGATTCTCTTTATAGGCCAGGCTGGCCTTGAATTTACAGTGATCTGCCTGCCACTGCCTCCCAAGTGCTGGGATTAAAGGCGTGTGCCACCATGCCCGGCTTAAAATTTATTTATTTTATGTATGAGTGCTCTATTTGCCTGTACATCTGCACACCAGAAGAGGGCATCAGATCTCATTATAGATGGTTGTGAGCCACCATGTGTTGCTGGAAATTGAACTCAGGACCTTTGAAAGAAAGAGTAGACAGTGCTCTTAACTGCTGAGCCATCTCTCCAGTTCCCTCCCCCTCTGATTTTTTTTTTTTTTTTTTTTTTTCTTTTAAGACAGGGTCTCACTGTGTCACTCTGGCTAGCCTGGAGCTTGTCGTGTAGACCAGACTGGTTTCCAACTTGCAGAGATCCTGCTGCCTGCCTGCCTCTGTCTCTGGAGTCCTGAGGTTAAAAGCATGCCCACCACACCAGGCAACTACACACATTATACGCACAATGACAACAGAAGAAAAAACAAGGCAGAGAGCAAATGAGGACAACTCAGATTGACCTCTGACCTGCACACACACACACACAAAATGGAAACCGTTTGGTGAAATATCCAAAAGAAGTTACTAGTAACGATAAACTAACCCTTAGGAAGTTAAGTAGAGGAGTTCCATGTGTTTGAGGCCAACCTGAGTCACATAATGAAACCCTCTCACAAAACAAAATCAGCTGGAGAGCTGGGCAAGACGGCACAGGCCTATGGTTCTAGCACTTGTGAGCCTGAGGCAGGAGGATCTCTAGTTTTGAGATCAGCATAGGCTATATAATAAGACCCCATTCCAAAAAACCATATATTTATATCTGTTATTAATGAACAATAGAAAATTAAGGGCCAGGCATGGTGGCGCACGCCTCTAATCCCAGCACTTGGGAGGCAGAGGCAGGTGGATTGCTATGAGTTTGAGGCCACCCTGGTCTACAAAGCAAGTCTAGGACAGCCAAGGCTACACAGAGAAATCCTGTCTTGAAAAACAAAAATGAAAAACAATAAAAGAAAATAAAAGAAAAAGAAAATTAAAGGCATTGAGATAGCCCCGAAGGTAAAGGCTCTTGTCAGGCCTGATAACCGAAGTCCAATCCCTAGGGCTCACATGGTGGAAGGAGAGAACAGACCCCACAAGATTTTCTCTGACCATGGTTGTACCTCACAAGATTTCCTCCGACCACGGGTGTACCTCACAAGATTTCCTCTGACCATGGGTATACCCCACAAGATTTCCTCTGACCAGGGGTGTACCCACACATAAAACATAGATGTGAATAGTATGGGGTGGCAGATTTTCTGAGCCCATGCACATGAAAGAATGTATTCTGTGGTGTCTGTACGTGCACAGTGACTTGGCTGGCTTGGGACTTGTGACCTGGCTCCATTGTCTGCTAATGCTGTGTCGAAGAGTCTAAGGACACCTTGACTTCTGGTCTCTTCAAGGTAACCCCATTTCCCCACAGGGAAGCTTTTGGATTTTTTCCTGATTCAAATCCTGGCATTCTCTAAGTAGAAAGAACACGAGCATGTATTAAGGGGAAACTGTTGGCTGCTCATTGTTCACAATATAATGAGACGGAAGTTTAAATGGGCCGGGAGTCTGTTTTTGGGCCGTTCTTCAAGTGTCTTTGAGAGCACTGTTTTGATGTGAAGACTTGGCTTCAGTGATGTTACAAGGTCTCTTTCCCCTAGTATAAGTTTAGGTTTTGGAAGCAAAAGAAATTTGGTGCTAAATTCTGGGGAAGTGGGAGGCCTGATGGATGTACTTTTTGTCTGTCTGTAATGTAACAAAGAGGCAAAACTTTCCCAGAGTTAATTCATTCCTAGGATCTTTTTCCTTGCCTTGCTTCCCCTGCCCCTAAAGCCCCCTTCCTTCCTTCCTTCCTTCCTTCCTACTTCCTTCCTTCCTTCTTCCTTCCTTCCTTTGCTAGAGATCAAACCCAGGGCTCTCTGTACATGGCTAGGAGAATGGGTCACCCCCAGTCTGTACCCCACCCTTGAGTTTTTGAAATGGGGTCCTTTTACTTGCTTATTTGTTTTTAGCAGTCTCTCACTATGTAGCCAAGCTTGGCTTCAAACTCTACACTCTCAATTTTCCTGCATCTGTCTGCAAAGTACTGGACTTACAACTCACTAGGAAAGAGTTTAAAGATTTCTTTATTTATTATGTATACAATATTCTGCCTGCAAAGAGTTTAAAGCCAGCCCGAACTACCAATTAATTGCCCCAGCACAGCACAGCACCCTGCCCAGATGCTTCAGTTCAGAACCCCAAGGCTTGAAGAAAGCAGGGGGACCCCCCTCCATTTCCTAGTGCTCCACCACCCTGGGAGGAGTTCTTAGCAGTGGCCTTTAATCCCAGCACTTGGGAGCCAGGGGCAGGCAGAGCGATGTGAGTTCGAGACCAGCCTGGTCTATAAAGTGAGTCCAGGACAGCCAAGGCTACAAGGAGAAACCCTGTCTCAAAAAACAAAACAAAAAACCCCAAAAAACAACCAACCAACCAACCAACAAACAAACAAACAAAACAGAGAGAGAGAGAGAGAGAGAGAGAGAGAGAGAGAGAGAGAGAGGAGGGAGGGAGGGGGAGAGGGAGAGAGAGAGGGAGAGAGAGAGAGGAAGAGAGAGAGAGAAAGGTTTCTATTTGTTTATTTTCTTTCGAGTCTTTGGTTCTAGTACATGATAGGTCTCCACAAATGTTTGGGAAGACGAAGCCCTGGTAGTGGTGGCGCACGCCTTTAATGCCAGCACTCAGGAGGCAGAAACAGGAGCATCACTGAGTTGGAGGCCAGCCTGATCAAAAAACCAAAGTATGTGTGAGTGGGGGGAGAAAGACAATGGGAAAATGAGTGTAGGAAGCTACAGGAGGAAGCTGTTCTCAGAGCGGCATAGGAAGTTCTGGTGTTTGAAGCAGCACCAGGTTGACCTGCTGCTTTGGCCATGTCTATAGTAGAAATCGCTCTCTCTCCCGTCTCTCTCTCTCTCTCTCTCTCTCTCTCTCTCTCTCTCTCTCTCTCTCTCTCTCTCTCTCTCTCTCTCTCTCTCTGTTTTTTGAGACAGCCTTAGCTGTCCTGGACTCACTTTGCAGACCAGGCTGGCCTCTAACTCACATCGATCTGCCTGCCTCTGCTTCCCGAGTGCTGGGATTAAAGGCCTGCGCCACCATGTGTGGCTTCCTAAACACTTGGAAATCTGCTCTAACAAACAGCAGATGCCAGCTCAAGCTTGCTCAGCTCACCACTATAAATATCCACTATCTAAGGCAGATGTGGTGTCATACACCTTTAATCCCAGCACTCAGGAGGCAGACGCAGGTGGATTGCTGTGAGTTCGAGGCCAGCCTGGTCTACTAAGTGAGTCTAGGACAGCCAGGGCTACACAGAGAAACCCTGTCTAGAAAAACAAAACAAAACAAAACAAAAAAAGAAATCCACTATCTGTTTCATGGGATGGCCCTTTTACTGTGTCTACTGCAGAGTATATTTACTGTGCATTTAACCCATTGTGACCATCCGATGACTAATTCTCATTTCACAAGGTCTAGGGACCAAGGTCCAAGGTGGCGAAACTCTCCTTTCTGTGCCTGGCTTTGGTGTCCGGCTGCAGTTCCCTGCTTGAAGTGTCACAGCACAAGGGATGGGAGAGGCGTTGTTTCACTCAGGCTCCTGTTCTCTGGTGTTGAGGGAGAAATCCAAGGGTCCTGAGCTTGTTACCTAGGCTTGCGCTCACTTAGGAACCCACAGCACCCCTGCTGGCCGTGACACTGTGGTGACGCTGTTGGTATTTATCTTGTTTACTGAAGACTTAAGAGTTTAGCAACTTTGATTACATAAGGTCAGTCGCTGTCACTTTCAGTGGCCTGATTCTGGATCTCAATAATGCCCTTTGTGTGACAGCCAAGTGCCTTGGTGAGTCCTCCCTTTGCAGGTTGGGGTTTGACCCTTTCCTTCCAGGTAAGTCCTGGGAGCACCCAGCCCAAGGCCACTTCCTTGGGTGCTCAGTGGCAGCTGTGAGGCACCTCTGTCGCCTGCTGCCTGCTCCCTTATGGTCTCTGTAACAGCTGCTGGTTTCTGGCCCCACCTGGACAAGCGCCACAGCAGACTTCTGCGGCCTGGCCCCAACCCCTTTGCTCAGAATGGGAACTGGTCTGCTGAAGGGCAGGCAGTAATGAGTGACGGTCCAGGACATGACCCCACAGAGTCCTCCCACCATGATGGAGTCAGTGAGGGGCGTACAAACCTATGCCCTCTGTCTGAGGAAGGCAGACAGGGCCCAGCCTGAGCTTCTGAGAGCTGGGACCAATCCTGGTTTTCTAGACTTTGTCAGTTTTCTCATGGGAGACGAGGCCACTTGCCCATGCCATCTGTCCTGATTCAATGAATCAAGTGTCACCACGACGAAGAGTCCAGAGTCACTTCCCTGAAGGGAAAGAGCCTCTGCATCATGGGGTGAGTGGCATGAAAGACGGGTACAGCCTTGAACTTGCTGTTCTTCTGCGGCAGAGGTTGGGGTGCCCGAGATAGAGTCCTACCCTTCACCATGGCTGCCGGCCATCTGGGTGTGGATGGTGTCTGCTGAGGGGGGACATTCCCAGCAATGTCCCTCTGCCTCTGGTAAGCTTCCAGCCACTTCCAGATCAGAGCCAGTGGCATGGCAAGTCTCCACAAGGGCTGGCTGGTCTTGCAGGAGAGTTGGAAGACCTCTGGGCAGCTGCCTCAGATTGGCATGGTCTAGCAGATCCTGGATGTTCCAGGAAGTGCACTGTAAATCCTGTTGGGTATTGGCCAAGCAAGCCAGGCAGGGTGGTTCGCCAAGGTCTTGAGTCCTTTTGGCAAAGTCATTGTCAGCACCTGTCCACTCGCAGAGAAGAGAGGGGCTCAGAACCTTGTTGGCAGGGTTGATGGGGGTACAAACGGGCACAGAGGATGCTAACACAGGTGGCATACTTTATGCTTTACTATGTGTTTTGCCCTGCATGCAGTGCTAACTACAATCCTGTTCCCACTTAAAGCTGAAGAAATAGGGACACAGACAGGTGAAGTGACTTTGCTCCTCACCCCATGCAATTGGGCCTGTTAGTACTTCTTGGCTCTTGAGCAAGTCAGTTGCTTTCCTAACCTTTGAGCCCCATTTGTGAACTTGGGACAGTGCCACTTGGGGGCATGTTGTGCAGACCTGCCCTAAGCATCGGTTCCACCAGGCCATTTTTCCTTCTCCTGGAACCATACAGTGAGGAGGAGGTTGGACTCGTGTGTGTGTGTGTGTGTGTGTGTGTGTGTGTGTGTGTGTGTGTGTGATCAGAAGACAACCTGGGGGTGTTGTCCTTTCCTACCATGCTGGCTTCTTGGTGACAATTGCCTTTACCTACTGAGCCCTCTCCACTGGCTTCCAGTTTTTTTACTTTCCTTTGGAAAACAATGTTATTAATTAGTTATTTTTTGCATGTAAACGTGTGCGTGTGCACACGTGCGTGTGCCCTCCTGGTATATGTACATACCACCATACATTGTAGAGGTCAGAGAACAATTGTGGGGTTCTATTCTCTCCTTCCTCTATGTGGGTCACGGGGATTGAACTCAGGTTGTGGGTTGACAGTGTCTTTACCCACTGATCCACCTCGCCAGCTGCTCCCTTCCTCTCCCTATTTCCCTCCTCCTCCTCTCTCTCTCTCTCACTTTTGTTTATTTTATTTGAGATTTATTTGTTGCAGGATATTTGATCCCATTGTGGTTCCTGAGATTATGAACTGTAAAAACCTGTCTTTTGTTTGGCATGGTTGAGCCCTAGCACGTACCTTTAATTCAAGAGCTCTCTGTACACAGGACTTAATAAAGTTAACCCTAGGTCAAGAGGCGGAGCAAGAAACCAGCTGACAGGGATTAAAGAGTAGGGGAGTCCTTGAGTTGAGGGGTGTTTAAGACTGTGGAGAAGCAGAAGGGGCTTTTTTTTTTTTTTTTTTTTTTTTTTTTTAAGCTCCTGGGCTCTTTAGCTTTTAGCTCTTCAGCTCCTTTGGCCTTTGGTCTGTTTTAGCTTTGAGCTAGAAAGCCTTTGGCCTTGGGATTTTTGTCTGTTTCCTCCTGGGCTGTCAGCTGAGCTTATAAGCCTTTTTTGGGATGGGACAGGTCCATCAGGATGTGAGCTGAGTAGGAAGGTCAGCTGGGCGCTTTTCTCTGCTTCTCTGAGCCAGTAGTTTTCACCCCAGCATCCGGCTCCTGAGTCTTTATTGGTAAAATAGAACGGTTGGGATTGTCATTATAAAAAACATTCTCTCTCTCTCTCTCTCTCTCTCTGTCTGTTAGCCTTGGCTGTCCAAGAGCCGCTTTGTGGACCAGGCTGTCCTCGAACTCACTGCCATCCGCTTGCCTCTGTCTCCCCAAGTGCTGGGATTAAAGGCATGCTCCACCATAGCCAGCTACCAATTTATTCATTTTTATTTTATGCGTATGAGTGTTTTGCCTGCACATCTGTGTACATGTGTGCACTGCTTGGGGAAGCCAGAAGAGGGTGGTAGAATCCCTGGAGCCGGAGCTGCAGATGGTTGTGAGTGCCTACCACAGCATCTGAGAACTCCTGCTCCTGCAGGCCCCTATTGGCTGCTTTATGGGTTATGGCCTCTAGTCAGTTGTTTCAGCTCAGTGTGTAATGATTAGGTACTTGTATGTTTGCAGGAGGGAGCTTTTTTGGATGTGAAGTATGCCCGTCCCTATGGTTTCTTTTCACCTCTTTGATGGCCATTTTCAACACTCTGACCATCCAGAACGCCTTTCTTTTTTCAGATTTATTTATTTATGTATTTTATGTATATGAGTGTTTTGTCTGCATGTATGCACACCAGAAGAGGGCATCATATCCCACTGGACTAGAGTTTGTTGTTTTGTTTTGTCTTTGTTTTTTCCAGACAGGGTTTCTCTGTGTAGTCCTGGCTGTCCAGGCTGGCCTCGAACTCACAGAGATCCGCCTGCTTCTGCCTCCAGGTGCTGTGATTAAAGGCGTGCGCCACCACACCTAGCTTCATTGGACTACAGTTATAGACAGTTGTGAGCCACCACCATGTGGTTGCTGGGAATTGAACTCAGGACCTTTGAAAGAGCAGCCAGTGCTTTTAACTGCTGAGGGTCCAGCCCTGTGGTTTTCTTCTTCTTCTTCTTCTTCTTCTTCTTCTTCTTCTTCTTCTTCTTCTTCTTCTTCTTCTTCTTCTTCTTCTTCTTCTTCTTCTTTGGTTTTTTGAGACAGGCTTTCTCTGTGTAGTCCTGGCTGTCCTCAACTTGCTTTGTAGACTAGGTTGGCCTCAAACTCACAGCAATCTGCCTGCTTTTGCCTTTTGAGTGCTGGGAGTAAAGGCCTGGCCATCACGCTTGGTGGTCTTGTTCTTTGTAAAAAATATTTTAAAACTACATTTAATTTAGGAATTTAAGTAAGTATGTGTCACAGCACCTATCAGAGGACAGTGTTTGGGAGTCAGTGCTCTCTGCCATGTGGTCCTGGGGATGGAACTCCGGTCACCAGGCTTGGTGGCAAGTGTTTTATCTGCAGAGACATCTCACTGGCTTTGGTTTGTGTTTTCTCTCTCTCTCTCTCTCTGAGACAGGGTTTCTCTGTGTAGCCTTGACAGTCTAGGACTCGCTTTGTAGACCAGGCTGGTCTTGAACTCACAGCGATCCTCCTGCCTCTGCCTCCCAAGTGCTGAGATTAAAGGCATGCGCCACCACAGCCTGGCTGATCTCTTTTTTTAAAAAAGATTTATTTATGTATTTTATGTATGTGAGTACTCTATCTGCCGTGTACACCTGCAGGCCAGAAGAGGGCATCAGATCCCAGAATAGATGGTTGTGAGCCACAGTGTGGTTGCCGGGTATTGAACTCAGGACAGTGCTCCTAACTCCTGAACCATCTTTCCAGCCGTGGTTTGTTCTTTTGAGACAGAAATCGCACCATGTATTCCAGGCTGGCCTAGAATTACCCTGTAGCCCAGATGCTTGTGAACCTGAACCCGCAATCTTTTTGCTCGCCCCTTCCCCCACCCCACCCCAGTTCTGCATCAGTGCTGGGACGGTGGACATTCACCACGCTGCTTGGCCACCCTGAGCTTGTTGCTCCTGTTTCCTGGAACTGGCCAAGCTCATATTTCCCTTCCTTTTTTTTTTTTTTTTTTTTTTTTTTTTTTTTTTGCATGCTCTGTGCTCTCCGTCTGGGCCACCCTCACCACACACCCCCTTCCCTGCAGTTCTCTGAACGGCTCTTCCTCTTGCTTTGGCTCTCTGTTTTGAGTCACTTCCTTCTTTGATTTTATTCCTCCTCTGTCCCTCCCGAGAGTGAAGTGTCCTTGCTGTGGACGCCCACAGCACTGGCTGTCTAGCCTTACCACCCCTCTGAAATTCTACCTAACCGTTCTCCCATGACCATGTTAGCTCTGTGGAGACACTGGGTGAGCTAGAGAGTGGTCCCGAGCTCAGGATCATGAAGTGACTGCTGGCTTGGGGCAGGTGAGCTCCTTGGCTCACATCCTCCAGGCACCCGGTGTGTGACCATGTTGCCATTTCTTGTCCTGGCATCCAGGCAAGTGACAGAAGACAGAGCAGTTAAACCCCAGCCCATATCCCCCATTTCCCCCTTTAACTGCATTCTCCTTAGCTCCTCGTTTCTGTGGTGGAGAGTCGGCCCCTGGTTTTCCCAGGATGACTCTTCTGGTTCCCTGGCCCCAATTATCAGCTTCCCGTCAGTTCTTCTACCCTGAATCAGTGTTCAGACCCCACACCAGGGTTGTTATTTTAGAAAAGGCATTGCTTTATACTCCAGGTTTGAGTCGCTTAGGTCTTACTATATAACCCAAACTGGTCTCAAACATGCAGCAATCCCTCTGCCTCAGCCTCCTACGTACAGGGATTACAAATATGAGTCACCACAGCCAGGCCAGGGCCCCTTTCTTTTTAGTTGTTTTTGTGTTTGTTTGTTTGTTTTTTTTTTTTTTTCTGAGACAGGGTTTCTCTGTGTAGCCTTGGCTGTCCTGGACTCGGTTTGTAGAGCAGGCTGGCCTCGAACTCATGGTGATCTGCCTGCCTCTGCCTCCCAACTGCTGAGATTACAGGCGTGCGCCACCATGCATGGTTCTCCTGCCTTTTCTGACTCTTTCCCTTTCATCCTAGGAATACAGCTGATCACTGCTGTCTGTCCCCTCGTTCTTCCTCCCCTGGTAAGTTCACCTTGACTTGGGATTTTCCCGCGTTTAGGTGGCTGCTTCCTTTGCTGTATTACGGCACACATTTGCCACGCTGCCGCAAACTCGCTATGTAGCTGAGGCTGGCTTTGAACTTCTCACTCTCTGCCTCCATCTTCCAAGTTCTTGAATTACAGGTGTGTGTGTGTGTGTGTGTGTGTGTGTGTGTGTGTGTGTGTGTGTTTGTTTTCATCCCTAGATAGCCTGCCTCTCTTCTTATGTGCTTTCTGGCTGAGCTGAAGCCTCGGGTTTATAAAACCATGGTGAAATAAAGAAGAAAAAACTTCCACTGGAAGAATGGAGAGAGAGAAGCAGGAGGGCTCAGTGGGTAAAAGCGCCAACAGCCCGAGTTTGAGTGTTGGAACTGACTTCTTGTTGTTTTTGAGATATAGTTTTACTATGTAGTCCTGGCTGTCCTGGAATTCACTATGTAGACCAGGCTGTCTTTGAATTCACATCAATCCGCCTGCCTCTGCCTCCCCAGTGCTGGGATTAAAAGTGTGCACCACTAGGTCCAGCACTAAGATCCACTTTTAAAAAGCAGGCTGTGAGCCAGGTGTGGTAGCACATGTCTTTAATCCCAGCACTGGGGAGGCAGAGACAGGCATTCTTTGTGAGTCCAAGGCCAACCTGGTCTACAAAGTGAGTCCAAGGACAGCCAGGGCTATCACAGAGAGAAACCAAAAACAAACAACATCAAAAAAGAAGCTGGTTTCTAGAGGCTGGAGAGACCACATTATGGTTAAGAGCACTTGCTACTCTTCCTTAAGACTGGAATTTAGATCCCAGCACTCAAGTTGGGAGGCTCACAAATGCTGGTAACTCCAGCTCCAAGAAATTTGACACCCTCTTCTGGTCTCCCCAGGCACTGGCACACAAATGATAGACTCTCTCTCTCTCTCTCTCTCTCTCTCTCTCTCTCTCTCTCTCTCTCTCTCTCTCTCACACACACACACACACACACACAATGATAATAATGAATAGATTAAAAACGACATAAAAAGAGCTGTCTGGTGTGGAGTGCTTGCTGTAGCCCTAATCAAAAGAGGCTGAAGGAAGAAGACAAAGAGAACTGACTCCCAAAAGTTGTGCCCTGACCTTCATTCATGCTTGTATACACTCTTTCTCTCTCCCTCTATCGCCCTCTTCCCCAACCCCTCCTACACAACGCAAAACAACACTAAAGTGGAAAGAATTTTTTACATATAGAAATGGTGGCTTATGGGGCTGGAGAGACGGCTCTGTGGTTCAGCACGTACTGATCTTCCAGAGGGCCAGGGTTTGGTCCCCAGCATCCATGTCAGGTGGCTCATCTGTACATCCAGCTGCAGGGGACCTGCTGACCCTGGTTTGCAAGCATGCAAACACATGTTCCTTTAGAAATGGTGGCCACATCAGGTGTTCAAGGTAAGCTTGGGCTACATGGGAGTGTGTCTCAAAGTAACAAACAAACTAACAGAAATGAAGCAGCCATTCACCTGTCCACCCAAACAGACTGCTCAATAAATAGGTGCTGTTTAGGCAGCTCCTTAGTTTCAGGAGCACTGAGCAGGGGCCCACATAGCCAAGGTCTGCGTTTGGCCTCTCTGCTTGAGAAAGCACAGTTCTGATTCTTTGAGTGTCCCCATTTTCATCCAGATGTGTGTTGATGACATCACTCTTGTGTACGGTTGAGCGACGGTTCTGTTTCTGAGACTGTGTCACTTTAGGGGGGTTGTGTGAAGGAGGGCTATTTCTGGAATTTTCAAATTTCGAGGACTCCAAGTTGCAGACAGCTGTTTGTATTTGTGGGGGCTGAGTGTTCTTGTGGAGTCAGTAGTTTGTGGGGCACAGGGGCCAAAGCTGACTTTTGGCGGGACCCTGGGGGCCAGCACAGACCTCACTCTGGGAGAGTTGCTCATGTCTGAACCACCTGGACTTACCACCACTCCACTGGAGTCTCTGCACTGTTGGGCAGTGCGCGTGTGTGTGCGCGTGTGTGCGTGCATGAGTGTGTGTGTGCGCGTTGCTTGTCCAGAGTCTGGTTCACACTGTTCCTGACTAGGGTCAGCCTCATGAATGGACTGGCCTGCTGAGCTTGGGGCCATGGAGCAAGACCGCCCTCTGTTGGCAGGCCCTGGTTTCTCTGGCAGAGGCCATCATTCTGGGACCTTGAGGGGAGAGGGTCCTGGAGGCAGGGGTGCTCATCTGAAGCAGCTGATGGCTCACCTCGCCTCTGAGCAGTTTTTCTTTCTTTCTCTTCAGGGAAGTTGGAAGGCACCTGCCTCACACATTTGAAGATTTGCGTGCTAGACTTCTGCACATCTTAAAGCTATAAATAAGCTACAAACAGTTAAATAGAACAAACGTCTGACCTTGGTAAAAAAATGCATTTATTTATTTATTTATTTTTGAAGGTCTTTACTTTTTTATACTTTATGTACAAAGGCTAGCATGATCAGTTTCACTGGGCCGACAGTCTTGAATAATCCACTCAAGGTCGCTCAGTCCAACTTAATGAAGCCTATGTCCTTCAAGTACTGACGGAAACACTGACCGCACATGTTGAGCCCGTATTTCTGGATCAGACTGTAGTGGTTAGAGCAAACGCGGCAGGAGCGAGAACCCTGGCCGAACTTCTGTGGGTGACTCCAGTAGAGCTGCTGGTGACCCATCTTGCCTTCAGACAGCCAAAGAGGAAAAAGGCTAAAAATGCTTTTATAAGGACAAAATTAGTGTTGGGCAATAGTGGCACAGGCCTTTAATCCCAGCACTTGGGAGGTGGAGGCTGGTGGGTCTCTGAGTTCGAGGCCAGCCTGGTCTACAGAGCAAATTCCAGGACAGCCAGAGCTACACAGAGAAACTCTTTATCAAAACAAAACAAAACAAAACAAACAAACAAACAAACTAAAAACAACAATAAAAGGCGAAATTAGCAAGTTAGCAGCATAACATTGCCAACATAGGAAACCTGATGAATACTGTTACAATACTTGCTGTTCTTTAGTGGACCAGGAATGACTGGGTAAGCAATAAAGAAAAATGTCACCAAACATTATATAGTTTTCTTTTCTTTCTTTCTTTTTTTTTTTTAAGATTTGTTTATTTATTATGTATACAGTGCATATTAGGTCACATTATAGATGGTTGTGAACCACCATGTGGTTGCTGGGAATTGAACTCAGAACCTCTGGAAGAGCAGTCAGTGCTCTTAACCGCTGAGCCATCTCTCCAGCCCACATTATATAGTTTTCAATAAAACACATTTTTGCCTTTATTTTAGCAAACTCAGGTTATCTATTAAAAAAAAAGTTCACTAATTTGTGCTGTGTTGGTATTACTCATCTAAGAGACACCAGCACAGGGCTCAGTGGCAACAGGGGTTGACACCAAAGCCTGAGCCTGAATCAGGACGTAGAAAGAGAAAACCAGCCCTACTAAGTTGTGCTCTGATGCTCCGCACAAAAACACATAAGATGAACAAACACATGTGATTTAAAAAGAAACGAAAGCTGGACATAGTGTTGTAACGCCTTTAATCCCAGCACATGGGAGGCAGAGGCAGGTGGATCTCCGTGAGGTTAAGGCCAGCGAGGACTATACAGAGAGACCATGCCTCAACAAAATAAAATACACAAAACTCCAAGCCAGGAAATAAGTGAAGGTGGCGTAGGTAGAATACGTACATCTCAGCGGTACCCTGTCTGGCACACTCCCGTGATCCTGGCACATGTGCGTGTTGAAGCTCTGGCTCATCTTCACTCGAAGGGCTTGTTGGCCCTTCCACCCCATGAGGACTTAGGGAAAGGAACAAGCCCTCGTTTGTGTGTGTGTGTGTGTGTGTGTGTGTGTGTGTGTGTGTGTGTGTGTGTAGCTAGCTCAGGCTCTACAATCATGAGCTGTCAATTTCTGTAGTTTGTAAACTTACCCAGTCTAGGGTGTTTTGTTACCAGTCTACACACTCAAAGGCATCTCTTTATATCTTAAAAACAAAAACAACACACACACACACACACACACACACACACACACACACGAAAAACCCCAAAAAGGCAAAGCAGTGATTACAATGATCAAGCATAAAAACGGTGGGGCAAAGTTTGTGCACAGAGCCAATGTTCTGAAATTCTATTTCATGAGATTTTTCAGTCTTATCACACAAGGCTCCAGAGTTGCCGTGTTCACCGGGCAGCCACTGGGAAGAAGCAAAGCAGAGCATTGCAATGAAATAGGACTTCACTTTGTGACCAGGAGCCTGTAGACCAGCCACCACGCTCCTAAGCCTCAGCGCTGTGTCTCCGGATGCACATTTGCAACCTGCAGAGGGCATACCTTCCTCCTCACTGTCCTAGCTTGGCCTGGTAGTGACCATTACCTTGTCTGCTCCTTGTGTTTTCTGGTCACCGGAGGGATGCACAGACAGACAGACCCCAACACTGCAGAAATATAAAACATTGCAAGGGTGTGCCCCCATACCATACCCCCAGAGGCAACTATCATTATAAGTATGGTGCATATTGCCTAAAAAACGTATACACATTTGTATTATTTCTGTTTTAAAACAAATATATATACAGTCCTCACTCTGCCTTCCTCCCCTTCCCTCCTGAAATGCTTCTTTCTCTCTGTGTACACATCTGCAGCTTAATGGTGGTATATGGCCTGTTGTGTGGCTGTGTAACTGTTTACGTAACTGGTCCCCTATTTATGGACATTTGGGTCCTTTCCAAGTTTCTGTCCTCATAAAGAACACTGCAAGAGTCTTTCTGTATACTTATTTTTTCATGCTTCTGTGAGAGCTGTCCAGAATAAATTCCCAGATGTGGAAATGTTGAGTCTCTTAGTTTAGTTTAGTTTGGATTTTTTTGGAGACAGGATCTTGCTAGACAGCCAAGGCTGACCTGGAATTCATAGTGCAGGCTAACTGTGAACTTCTAATCCTGCCTCAGCCTTCCAAGTGCTCGGACTTGCAACACTGTGCCTGGCAAACACTGATTACTTTCAGCAGACAGGACAGGTTGAACACTCCCAGTCTCAAACCTCAAAACCTTTTGAGGGTCAACACAATGTCAAATGGACCTCATATGACCGGGGGTGGTGGCTCACACCTTTAAACCCAGTGCTGGTGGGGGGCGGGCAGAGGAGGTCAGATCTTTGTGAATTCGAGGCTAGCCTGGTCTACAGAGCGAGTTCCAGGATTGTGATACTCTGCCTCAAACAGGAGCAACAGACATAAGGTGAGGCTTGTGGATAAAATTGCTTTATGAGTGAATTATATAGCCAGGTGTGCCTGACCTGCAGCCTTCTGGCTGCTTGTATCCTAGGACAGCTATGAAGATGGCCCATTTATAGATGACAAGGTCACACCACAAGACCAGAGGGTCCTCACTGGCCCTCAAGGGTGCTGGGCTTTCGTGGTAGCGGCGGCTGCTGGTGGGCTTTTGCATCCTTCTTAGTGTGAGCAGCAGGCTCTCTGGCCTTCTCTGCTGCATCTGCCTCCGGAGAGTTCTCTCCACGCCTGTTTTCTCTCATCTTACATGATTATCATTTCTACTCTGAGTTCTAATTTTGACCTGGCCAGTTGAAAAAAGAAAAAAAAATTTAGGAGGTGGCTCAGTACAAAAGCAGTTGCCTAGCATGTTCCAAGTCTTGGGTTTGGTTCTCAGACACTCCCCCCAAAAACAAAACAAAACAAAACAAAACAAGAAAACTCTTTTGACAAAGTGAAATAGTAAGACTAACAGAATCTTATTTATCTAGTCCACAAATAGTTGGTGACCATCAGCTCGGTGCCTTCGAGGTCCTAAGCACTGGGATCGTCGGAGTCCTGGACAAGAATGATGTACAGAGTTTGATTTTCATGCTGGAGGACAGACCATAAACAAAGGAAGAAGAAGGAAAAAAAAAAAAAAAAGACATTCTGAAAACTGAAACAGCAGCATGCAGTGGTTCTCAGGAGGTTGGGTGGTCAAGGAAGAAACGCCCATGGAGGAGTTCTCAGTGAAGAGCCTCCAGAATCCAAGGATGGAACAGTAGTTGCAAGCTGGAGAGGGGGCGCATCCAGGGACAGGAGTGTGCTGGGAGTAGAGGGTGCCAGAGCCAGAGGGTTGAGCTTCATGTGTATTGAAGTTTGCAGGATTTAGCCTTCTTTTTGTTTTTGTTTTTGTTTTTCGAGTCAGGGTTTCTCTGTGTAGCCTTGGCTGTCCTGGACTCGCTTTGTAGACCAGGCTGGCCTCAAACTCACAGAGATGCGCCTGCCTCTGCCTCCTGAGTGCTGGGATTAAAGGCGTGCGCCACCACTGCCCGGCTTTAACCACTTAAAAAAAAAAGAATTATTTATTTTTATACAGTATTCTGCCTGCATGTGCGCCTGCCCGCCACAAGAAGGCACCAGATCTCATTACAGATAGTGATGAGGCTGGGGTGGGTGGCGGTGGTGGTGGCACACACCTTTAATCCCAGCACTCAAAAGGCAGAGGCAGGTGGATCTCTGTGAGTTCAAAGTCAGCCTGGTCTACAATGTGAGTCCAGGATAGTCAAGGCTACATAGAGAAACCCTGTCTCAAAAAACCAACAACAACAAACAAGCCCCCCAAAACCAAAGCAAAAAAACCCCAAAACAAAACAGAGAGTCATGAGCTACCATGTGGTTGCTGGGAACTGAACTCAGGGTGGTGCTCTTCACCTCTGAGCCATCTCTCCAGCCCTCTGGACAGCCTTTAAAAGCAGAGCATCCTCATCCTCACGGGACAGAAAGAAAACTGACCCGGGCAAGAGAAATGAGAGACACATTTGCAAAGTCCATGGTGGCTGGCCAGGGCAAAGGCAGGACAAACTGATTTTGGGTGGTGTGGCTGGGCCAATGGGAATATTACTTGAGATGAGAGAGGCCGAGGGAGGTCTGGGGTGAGGAACAGGAAAGCTAGGGTTCTGTTGTGCCCAAGGCGACGTCTAAGATTCGGATTGGTCAGTGGCACACAGCTGGTAGCTGCCCTGTAGACAATCAGACAGACAGAGGCGCAGAGGTCAGCACTGTCTGTGTAGGTCTGGGGCCTCCAGCAAAGACATGGCATTAAAATCCCCAGGACATGCCTGGTGACGTGATGCACACCTTCAATCCCAGCACTCAGAAGGCAGAGGCATGTGGATCTTTGAGTTTGAGGCCAGCATGGTCAACAGAGTTCAGGACAGCCAAGGCTACGTAGAGAAACCCTGTCTCAAAACAAAACAAAACAAACAAACAAAAATCCTCAGGATGGGTAATCCCCTTTGTGTGTGTGGGTGGTGGTGGCACGCAGTGACAGGTGGGAAGGGTCCTGGGAAGGGGTGAGAAGGTGCAAGGTCAAGGGAGCATAGGGACCTAGCCGTGACTGTACATGTTCAAGGCTGTGGACAGAAAAGGATTTAGGAATAAGAACAGGGGCTCGGAGAGACCTATGCGAAAGGTGCGATGGAGGCTCCACCTGCTGGGCAGGTGATGGAGGCGCCACCTGCTGGGCAGTTGATGAGATGGAGGCACCACCTGTTGGGCAGGCGTCATCTCTGGTTTGCAGCGGAGTCCTAAATCTCTAATTGAACAATCTCAGTAGACCGAGTGTGCTGCAGAGAAGGCCTGAGCTGATGAAGCTGGAAATCCACACTCAGTGGCTCTCCTTTGATTTCACCGTGGGCAGGAGGTGAGCCATAGGGTGGGAGGGGTGTTGGGTGGAGGGGTGGTGGAGGAGGGTGCCGGAAGGAGATATGAAGCTAAGGGAGGGCTTGTGAAGATAGAAAGACCCTGGGGGAACATTCGCATATCAGACTTCTGAGGTAGGAGCAGTTGCTAGAGATGGAAGTGGGTGGGAGCCATACCCTAGAGAAGGGGTGGGTTGGGTTCCGACAGTGACTGTTCTTCGTAGGAGGGGACAGAAGTCATGGTTGTGTCAGGGGTTATTCCGTCGTTGTGATAAAAGCAACATGCACTGGAAAGAGTTTATTTCAGCTTACGGTTCCAGAAGGTATGATTTAAATTCCAAAGATGGCGTCAGGAGCAGGAAGGTGAGAGCTCACACTACAAACTACAAGCAGGAAGCAGGGTGAGCAAACCGGAAGCAGGTGAAGCTCTTTAAATCTCAGCGCCTGCCCTCGGTGACATACTTCCTGTACTATCTACACCTCCCCAAACGGTGCCTCCACCTGGGGACCAAGGATTCAGATCTGTGAGCCTATGGGAGCCGTTTTCATTCAAACAGTGGTTTGTGCTTGTTTTGAGACAGGCTCTCATCTCAGCCTTGTTTCCAGGGCTGCCTGGGAACTTGCCATCTAGCCTTAATCTCCTAAGTAGTGGGAGCGACCCTGGCACCCAAAGAGGTGGCTTTGATTTGGGGTTACTGTAGCTTTGGTGGCAGGGAGCAGGGCTCCTGGTAGGATGCACTTTCCAGCTAGTAATTATGAAGCAAGGTCGTTAATGTGACCTGACCCCTATCAGTTGTGCTGAGGCAACAAAGGAGCCCCAAAGAAGAAACGTACTTGTGACCTTGGGGGCTGGAGAAATGTCTGCTCCTCACAAGTTGCAGTGGCATCACTGGGGACAGATTTGTCATTTCTCTAGCCTTTCTCTCAGAGGACCACCTTCCATTCTATTTTCAAGCCCTCTTCCCCACCCCCACCTCCTGCTCTTTGATGTTTATGCCCTCTGTAGAAGCTGGCTCAGAGAGATGAGGGCGGTGAGGAAGTCTTCTGGGAGCCCTGGGCAGTGGCAGGAGGGCCTCGCTGGATCTGCCCTGGCAGGACCAGAGGCAGGCTGGCTAATTTTAGGAGGCCTCTTCGTTCTATTGTTCTGTAGAGGCTGGGTGGTAGGTGTTGGGTCATGATACCAGCGTGGGAAAGGAAGTGTAGCTGCAGTGAGCCTGTGAGAAGGATGGAAACTCTGAGTGTGAGACACAGGTTTCGACCTTGGGAGGTTACGCTCTGTTTCCCAGGGAGCAGGTAGGAAGCTGCACTTCCCATGACCCCTTTCTCCCATGAGTGGCTTTTTCATGGTCCCAGCTGAATGTGGGGTTGACTAGCCCCTTTAGCTCCCACACCTACTGCACTCCACCCCAACATGTGTGTGTGTGTGTGTGTGTGTGTGTGTGTGTGTGTGTGTGTGTGTATGTATGAGCCATGGCTCTCAACCTTCCTAATGCTGTGACTTTTTAATACAGTACCTCATGTTGTGGTGACCCCCAACCATAAAAATTACTTTGTTGGCGCTGGAGAGATGGCTCAGCAGTTAAGAGTACTGGTTGCTCTTCCAGAGGTCCTAAGTTCAATTCCCAGCAACTACATGGTGGCTCACAACCATCTATAATGAGATCTGGTACTCTCTTCTGGTGGGCAGGCACACATGCAGGCAGAACATTGTATACATAATGAATAGATAAATCTTTAAAAAATTACTTTGTTGCTACTTTATAACAGTAATTTTGCTACTGTTACGAATCATAATGTAAGAAGGTTGGGGAGATGGCTCAGACGTTAAGAACCCTGGCTGCTCTTCCAGAGGTCCTAAGTTCAATTCCCAGCAACCACATGATGGCTCACAACCGTCTATAATGAGATGTGGTGACATGCCGGGCATGGTGGCTCACGCCTTTAATCCCAGCACTCGGGAGGCAGAGGCAGGCGGATCGCTGTGAGTTCGAGGCCAGCCTGGTCTACAAAGTGAGTCCAGGATGGCCAAGGCTACACAGAGAAACCCTGTCTCGAAAAACAAAACAAAACAAAAAAAAAAAAAAAAAAAAAAAAAAAAAAGAGAGATGTGGTGCCTTTTTCTGGCCTGCAGGCAGAATACTGTATACATAATAAATAAATAAATCTTTAAAAAAATCATAATGTAAATATCTGTGTCTTCCAATGGTCTTAGGTAACCCCTGGGAAAGAGTTGTTCTCAACCCACATGTTGGGATCTGTTGGTGTGTGAGTGTGTGTGTACTAAGCTGTTTTTCACCACGTGCCTCCCCGTTGGTGAGAGGCAGAAGGCCAACTTGTTCATGCTTGATCCAGCCACTGGTGAGGCAGCTGATGGCCATTTCGCCGGCAGGAGTTTGCGGCCCAGCGAATGACTTTGGTGGTGGTGGGTCCTTAAGTCTCCCCATGGGCGGAATACACTTTTTCTGGGGACTGCTGTTGTTCACATGGCAGCTGGGAAGATGTTTTTCTTTTTAGCTTTTGTTGAGGTAGTGCAGGGGTCCGGAAATGGGCCTCAAAGGTCTGTGCTTGAGTCTCGCTCCTTCTGGATGTTAGCCTATGGCTTAGGGCAAGGTGTGCAACCTGCTGGCGCTGCACATGAAAGGAGAGCGCCGTGGAAGACTGCAGTTGACCAGGTCGCATAGAAGGCCCGATCCTACTGAGCCCAATGGCAAAGGATTGCTGTCAGAAGAAAGAGGTTTCTACAGGATGAGGATTTTGTTTTGAGAGTCTGCAGCACCCCGAGAGAGGAATGGGGTGTTGCCCAGCTGGTAAGATTCCAAGCCTACTGGTGCCGTGGGCTCTAGCGGAGTACAGCCCCTTCTCGGGAGGCACTGTGTGATTTAAATGCCACCGCTGACTGGCCAGTTGGGCATGCTTTGCTGCCCAACAGGTTTGCTCTAGCAAATTCCCCACGGGCTCTTTCCAGTTCCTGGGTGGAACGAGTTGTTCTTAATGTCTCCCCACTACCACACCAGGTAATGAAGAAAGTGCAGATGTGTGGGGGAAGGGAGGGCGGCCAGCTTGGGAGTCCTGCCCCCTCCCCTGCCCACTGTGCCATCCCCCTCCCCCCCCCCCCAGCCTTAAGGTCACCTCCGGGTTATGGAGGGCCTGCCCAGCTGTCTGAGAGGTTTAACCTGATCATCCCTACTTCTCTCGCTTTCTGATGGTTTCTTATCCTCGCAATCAAAGCTCAAGCGATTTTCCCTGCTGAAGAACCTTACAAGGTCAAATTTAGTTAGCTCTCCTTTGTGTGCCCGCATCAAGATCATTTCTCATTATTTGCTTGTTGTGAGTCTGTATGCCTGCACTCTTGCCTGCTGCATCCACGCGGGTACTGAGAATCGAACTCGGGTTGTCAAACTTGGTGGCAAGCACCTTTCCCTGCTGAGTCACCGTGTCTCTACATTAAAGGGTTCGCTTTGGTTGCAAAGAGCGGAGAAAATCGACTCAAGTGGATTTAAACAATAAAGAGATTTTATGCCCTAGAAAAAGGGCGATTTCAGAACTACCATTAGCTCAGGCTGGCTTGAGCTCCTCTGTTTTCTATTGTGTGGACTTTATCCTTGGCCTGGCCTTTGTGTGGGAGGTAGGACAATGGCCACCGACAACAGGGATCGCACTCAGCCTTGCACTTCTGGACAGAGAAAGAGCAGAAGTTTGAAACCTGCCTGAGGGAATCCATGTGCTGACAGGTTTAGGTTCGCGTTACCTTTCCTTCCTGAATCAGCTAGTGTAGGAACAAAAGATGAGATTACAGGGAGCATAATTTCACCTCAGAACTGAGGTGGGATCTGTCTCATTCAAACGACTGTTGGATGCTTGCCACGTGTGCAAATGAGGTGGGGAGCCCAAAGGGTATTCGCTTAGTCAGCCAGCCAGCCAGCCAGTCAGTCAGTCAGTCAGTCAGAGACAGGCGTATAACTTGGCTGGCCTGGAACTCAACATGTAGACCAGGCTAGCCCAGAGCTTGCCGTGACCCGCCTCCATCAGCCTTTTGAGTGCTGAAATTGCAGGTGTGGACTAAGATGTGTGGCTCCAAAGGAGGTCTCTCCCCCACCCAAAATATTTCTTTTACTCTTGTTTATGTGTACCGTGTGTGTATGGGGACATGTGTGTGTGTGTGTGTGTGTGTGTGTGTGTGTGCGCGCGCGCGTGCAGGTGTTGTCTGAGGCCAGAAGGAGACATCAATCCCCTGGAGCTGGAGTCACAGGCAGTTGTGAGCCACTGGCTGTGCTGCTGGGATGCAGTCCTCTGCAAAAGCAGTCCGCACTTCAAAGCACGCAGCTCTCTCTCTTAAGCAGAAGAAGAGAGCAAAAACTGTTGCATAGGATCAAGAATTGCCTACTGTACTTGCGTGGCACTTGGTGCACTGACATCACAGCACTTGAGTTTGTTCAGGTTTTCATTTTAAGTATCACGATTTCTTTTGTGGATGGTGCCATTGGAAGCCTCTAAGGCATCTTTACTTGACACAAGGTCACTAAGAGTTTTCTCCTGTGTTCTCTTTTTTATTTTTATTTTAATTTTTGATATTTATTTGTTTATTATGTGTAGTGTTCTGTCTGCATGCACATCTGCACACCAGAAGAGGGTATCAGATTTCGTGATAGATGGTTGTGAGCCACCATGTGATTGTTGGGAATGGAACTCAGGATTGGAAGAACAGACAGTGCGCTTAACCTCTGAGCCATCTCCAGCCCCCTCCTATGGTCTCTTTTAGAAGTTTTATAAATTAAGTCTTGGGCACATAGTTAGCTAATTTCTAGATATGGTGTGAGGTAGGGAGCAAAGTTAATTTCTTTGCAGATGCATAACCAAGTACGCTAACACCGTTTGTTGGAAGGCAACAATCTTTCTCTGCTGAATTACCTTACATGCAACTTTGTTGAAAATCAATTGTTGATGTGTGTGGGTTTATTTCTGGGCCATTCTCCTCCTCCTCTTCCATGTCTTCCTTCAAGTTGTATTTCTTTCTTGCTTTTTTTTTTTAAATTTACACTTTAAAAAATATTTATTTATTTATGTATACAGTGCTCTGCCTGCTTATACCCCTGCAGACCAGAAGAAGACATGAGATCACATTATAGATGGCTGTGAGCCACCATGTGGATGCTGGGAATTGAACTCGGGACCTCTGGAAGAGCAGACACTGCTCTTAACCACTGAGCCATCTCTCCAGCCCTTAAGTTGTATTTCTAGGCAGGAATTTTGCCGGCCATGTCTGTGAACCCCATGCGTGTATGCAGTACCTGACGAGGTCAGAAGAGGGCATCAGATCTCTTGCAATTGAAGTTACAGATGGTTGTGAACCACCAGGCGGGAGGTCCTTTGAAAGAACAGCAAGTGCTCTTAACCACTGATCCATCCCTCCAACCCCAGTGTCTTCTCTTTTGAGACCAGGTCCTGTTATGTAGCCCATGCTGGCCTTGAGCTCGTGGTAATAACTCCTGCTTCTCTGCATCCCAGAGTGCAGGGATTACAGGCCTGTGTTGCTGTGCCCAGCTTGGTAAATGTTTGATAGAAACGGCCCCCATAGACTCGTGTGTTTGAATGCTTGGCCGTAGGGAGTGGCACGAGGAGGAAGTGTGGCCTTGTTGCAGGAAGTGTGTCACTGTGAGGGTGGGCTTTGAGGTCATATATATTCAAGCTATGCCTAGTGTGGCACACAGTTCCCTTCTGCTGCCTTTGGACCAAGTGGTAAAACTCTCAGCTCCTTCTCCAGACCAACTGAGGCTGTGTCTGTAGTTTTAGTTTCCACTGCGATGAGGAACGGAGAGGAAGGGTTGTTCTGCCTCACAGTTCCAGAGGAGTATAGTTCATCATGGTACCCAAGGCATGGCTGCAGGAATGCAAGGCTGACAGTCACATTAAATCAATAGTCTGGAAGCAGAGAACAAACAGGAAGTAAAGCCAGACTGCAAAACCTGTGCTGCCCAGTTTCTTGTCAGCATGACACAACCTGGAGCCACCTGGTCCAAGGGAACCTCAGTTGATGAAACATCCCTGCCAGGTCAGGCAAGCCTGTGGTGCATTTTCTTGATTGATTATGGATAGGGGAGGGCTCAGTTCCGTGTAGGTGGTATGACCCCTAGGCTAGTGATCCTGGCTGCTATGAGAAACCAAACTGATGGGCTGGAGAGACGGCTCAGTGGCGAAAAGCACTGGCTGCTCTTTCAGAGGACTAGGGTTTAATTCCCAGCACCCACAAGGCAACTCACAACTGTCTGAAGTTCCAGTTCTGAGGGATCCAAAGCCCTCATACAGACATACATGCAGACAAAACACCAATGCATGTGAAATAAAATAAAGCCGAGTATGGTGGCGCATGCCTTTAATCTCAGCACTTGGAAGGCAGAGGCAAGTGGATTGCTGTGAGTTCGAGACTAGCCTGGTCTACAAAGGGAGTCTAGGACAGCCAAGGCTACACAGAGAAACTCTGTCTCGAAACAACAACAACAACAACAAAACAAACAAGAAACAAAAAAAGAAAAAGAAAAGAAAAGGAAAAAAGAAATAAAATAAATAAACAAAAATGCATTAAAGGAAAAATAGAAAGAAAGAATGCAAACTGAGCAAGCCATGAGGAGCAAGCCAGTAAGCAGCACTCCTCCATGGTCTCCACATCAACTCCTGCTTCCAGGTTCCTGCCCAGATTTCCTTGAGTGATGACCGTAAGCTGTAAGATGACTTCCCAAGTTGCTTTTGGCCATGGAATTTTTTTTTTTTTTTTTTTTTGAGACAGGGTTTTTCTGTGTAGCCTTGGCTGTCTTGGACTCGCTTTGTAGAGCTGGCTGGCCTCGAACTCACAGTGATCCACCTGCCTCTGCTTCCCAAGTGCTGGGATTAAAGGCTTGTGCCACCACTTGGAAGGAGTTTATCTCAACTGAGAACTCTCAGGCTGCTGTATTCCACCACTGAGGTAAGTTAGGGCATTCTCCCTCTTAGTCCTCTGTGAGGCTGGCGTTTATGAAGCTTGACTGTTCACCAGCTCTGCTGACCTGAGGTGCGCCCTGCTGAGCTGTCCTGAGACTGTGAGCCTGCTTGTTGGGAGCCGGTGGTGTGATGCACAGACCCCTACATATAACCTTGTGTCACAGGGTTGGGTGCTTTCCTGTCTGGTCCTCGCTTCTTCCTGATTTCTTAGTGTGGACATGTGCCTCCTCTGGCTGCTTGAGGCAAGAACTCTTTGCCTCGCTTAACCCGGTGTTTATTTTGTCTCCCAGTGTGCCGATCTTATTTTCAAATGCCTTACCAGTTTCTCTCCCATCTCTTCGTGCTGCCTTATGTTGGGCCCTCGTCATCTAGAGTGTGCAGACAGCTCCAAATCAACGCCCTCCCCTCCAGATTCCAGCCTGTTCCTCTGTTCTCAGCAGAGCAACCAGTGTGATTTTTTTTTTTTAAAGGCGGTTGCTGTCCATCCTCAACCTGCTGATGTCTTTTCTCTCTCTTAGCAATCTTCTCTGGGTTTTCAGTCACATCTGGCCAGATTTCTGTCGAATTTCTCAGCCATTTCTTTTCTTTTTTTTTTTTTAATTTTTAAATTTCGACACAGGGTTTTACTTTGTAGCCAGGCTCACCTGAAACTCATTTCTGGGGGCCAAGCTGGCCTTGAACTCACCTGAGGCACTGTGTCTGGCACTGCCAGCCATGCTTTATTCTGCTCTCATACTGTGGTGACCCCAAGCCATATGGGACTATTTCCAGTTTCTCCAGCATAACCCCAAAACAAAGCCTTTGCTCTGTCTAGAGTGCAGACCACTGTTCGTTCTGGAATCCTCTTCCTTCATGGCTGGACCCACGCTGTTTGGCCTCCAGGAAGCTCTCCATCCTTGCCTGCTGATTGACCCAGCTCCCCTCTACTGTGACAGTGCCTAGCCACACCTTATCTTGGTCACAAAGTGTCCGGAAATCAAGTATTCTTTGGTGGTCCTGTTTAGTGGGGGTCTGCAGGGGGGAGGAGGAAGTGAGTCTGACAGAACACGCTGCCTGATTAGGACCAGGAGGATAGTGTTGGAGAGGCGAGTTCAGGGTATAAATGGGAAAAATAACATGGGGTCCGTCTTAGCTGAGGAATCAGGGTGCCTTTCCTGAGGAGGCCAGGCTTCTGCAGGGACTCTAGGGCTGAGCAGTAGCAGGTGACCAAAGAAGGGGGTGAGAGGGACTGGTGGCATTGGTGGTGTGATGCTCTGAGCTGAGCAGATTTGACTCTGAGGCACTGGAAGGAGGTGGGAGGAGGGGAGGCAGTGTAGAGTGTACGTGGGGAGCAGGGAGTGACACCTAAAGGACCATGGAGTCTCAGGAAGGATGGCTGTGTTTAATCCTGACAGCTCTGGAAAGCCACCGTAGAGGGTTTTTTTGTTTTGTTTGATTTTTTTGATACAGGGTCTCTCTGTGTAGCCTTGGCTGTCCTGGACTCACTTTGTAGATCAGGCTGGCCTCGAACTCACAGAGATCCGCCTGCCTCTGCCTCCCGAGTGCTGGGATTAAAGGTGTGCACCACCACCGCCCAGCGTTTTGTTTTGTTTTTAGCAAAGAAGTATTGGGTTCGAATTTTCATCTCTAGATTATTTGCTGAGACATGGGGCATAGATTTGAGGGTTAGAGGGGGCCATTAGTGACATGGACGAGCGATGTGGAGAGAAAGGAGAGTGACAGCAGAGTATTTTGGAAGTTGGGTCAACACGATGGGGTGGCGGGTGCCTGGGATGGCACCCTTAACACAGGGCTGGCGACTCTGCCCGGGTGGGAGCCCTGCATGGTTTGGGGAGATGGACCAAATATATTGGAGACATGAATATGACTCCTCAAGAGGGACACCAATTATTCATCTGTCACTTCTGCATGAGTACAGAAGGGGACCTAGAAATGTCTGCAAAGAGGGTGAGGGGAAGGCATTCGGGCTTTCTGAGGAGTTCTGCATCCAGGGCCGCCAGCACATAGGTTGTGCCTCTGTGATGAAGGATAGCTGCTGCTGCTGAGGGATTTACAGCTGTGTGTGTGTGTGTGTGCATGCACTGTGAAGTAAGGAGAAGTGTGCACTTGTCAGCTCACCACCGTTCATTGATGCTTACCTCTTGGTTCAGGGCATCAAGTGGCTGCAAGTGGCACTCTTGTTCCAAGGACTTGGGGTATTTGTCTAACACAAACATGGAGTTCTCAGATTTCCCCAGAGGTCTGCAGCCAGGGGGGTGTAACCCACATAGGAAGGGGTCATATGTTGAGGTGTCTGAGCACGGGGCCCATGTCAGGCCCTGTGCTGGCTCTGGGTGAAGAGCAAGACAGGTGCCCAGGCCCCTTGGGCTCACAGGCTCTATGTGCACGCAGGTCCAGAGGCGCCATGCAGAGCAAGCTGCTGAGCTATGGAGCATATTGGTGATGCTGTTTGGGATTCAGGGTTATACCGGACTTGATCCTGCTGCTTCTGGAGAGTTTCTCTTCCTCGTTACTTTCTATTTTTACTGATTAAAAAATATTATTACTGTGGAGATTGGAGGATAGTGTTGCAGAGTGGGCTCTGGGGCTCAGCCTCAGGTGCAGGGCTTTGGCAGCAATGCTTCACCACAGGGCATCTGCTGGTCCGCACGTGCTTCCTTTTTGCCCTTTGTCTTTCTCTATCTTTTGAGACACGGCCTTGCTAGCCTGGAACTTAGTGAGTAGCCCAGGCTGGCCTTGAACTTGTCAAAATCTCCTCTCTCCTGAGCTAGGCCTATGGGCAAAATACAACACGCCCAGTTCTCTTTTCAAAACTTTTATAATGAGAAAGTATTTGGCCCAAGGATCCCAGGACAGACACTGCCCCTGAAAAGCCCAGCTGGCGGACTTTTATTTTTCCTTCCCTTGGGAGCAGAGCGGATCCGTGATTTTTACCTTGTTGTCGATGTGCAGTGTTTTCTGCAAATCAAGAGACCCTCTGCAGGGCACTCTTGTTTCCTAAGGATGAGAAAGTGCATGGTCAGAAAAGTATTTCAACAGATAGAAAGAGAATTGAAACTAAGCACACAAAGTGAGCACTTAGCTTCCTTCACTCAGAAGTTCTGTAAGTCACTTTAGTTCTATACAAGTTGAGCAGTTTCTCAATCTAGTCTGGGAGGCTGACTTATCTGTTTACTTACCCATCCATTGAACAGACATTTATGGAGGTCCTAGTGTGATGCTGGCCCTGTCCCAGATGCTGGGCAACATGAACACTGTGCTAACAATGTGATGTGGGACACACAGCAAAGGGAGTAACTAACCCAGTTTGGGGATGTGGAGGCCAGGGAAGTCCTCATGGGAGCAAAATGTCAACAGGGTCTTGAGGGATGAATAAGAGTTCTCTAGCCAGGAAACAGAGAGATGGAGCCTTTGGGAATTAGTTTTGGAGACACAGGTGGTATAAGGCATATGCAGATTATTTATAGACTGCTGTCTTCTTCCCAGAGTGGGGAACGGGGTTCAAAGGTCCGAGCTTGCAGCGACAAAACTCCTTTGAGACCTGGCTCTTTTCTTATTCTGCCTTTAAACGAAAATGTATGACGAGTGAGCGAGGCGTCTGAACCGTGACCCCTCTGCCCTGCAGGGCAGTGAGATGCAGGAACTGGAAATGTCTGGATCCTGCTGGGCTGGGAGAACACGTGTGAGTCCTGGGTTTCCGTGCAAATGCAGAAACGAGGATGTTCCCGGAGGGGACCCAGGCCTGGGAATGTCGGCACCTTCCGTTCCCTTGCTTTACTTTCATCCTTCTGCCCTGCTTCCCACAGCTGTGCTGTTTGTCACCTTGTGCCTTCCTCGTCCTTTCTTCTTCCTCCCATCTCCCTGGTCTTACTCCAATCTGCCTGTCTTTTCTTTCTTTCTTTTTTTCTTTTTTTTCCATTTTTCGAGACAGAGTTTCTCTGTGTAGCCTTGGCTGTCCTGGACTCACTTTGTAGACCAGGCTGGCCTTGAACTCACAGAGATCCACTTGCCTCTGCCTCCCGAATGCTGGGATTAAAGGCATGCGCCACCACTGCCCGTCTTCAATCTGTCTTTCTTGACTCAGCTCACCTTGCTTTCCAGCTCATATCTCTGGCTTCCCTTAGGTTCATCCTCAAGGCCTTTCAGCTTGTCCTTAGAGCATTTGGAGAGGGCAGGGGTTGGGGGGGGGGTGCAGCATCGGTGGCGGGGGGGGGGGGGGGAGGTATGTCGACCCTGGCTACTGCTCTTCTGTGTGGCCTTTTAAAGAGTCTGGGTTTGGGTGCAGGGACACAGAGGGCTCCTTCCCCCTGCCCAGCTGAAACAGATCCAGTCAGATAATCATCAGGCTTCCTCCAGGATATTAAAGACCCCAGCACGATGCACATACTCACGTCACTGGCTCATAAGTTTCACAAAAGACTTTGTTTCCCTGCTATGTGATAGAACAAATCTTTAATGAGATTTTTTTCCCCAAATCTCTCTAATAAAGCCAGTCGTGTGTGTCCTCCGTATATTTCACAGGGCCAGCAGGTTCTCATTTGGGTGCGAGCTGCTGCCTCACCTCTTCCTAGCTAAGCTGTGAGGGCACCGAGCAGGCGCATGCCTTCTGGGTCCAGCCGCCCTGGGAGAACTCACAGCCTGGTGGGTGCAGTGACCCAGCGCCTGCCTGTCCAGGAGCCTGTCATAGCTGGCATCTTCTAGAGCCCAACTCCTGGGCCAACATCAGCTCTTGAAGTCAGCCCCTCTCACACGGCGGCACCCCAATCCTTTGCCAACGAGTGGGTTAGGCCTGAGAATGTGACCCATTTTATGAGAGGGGAAGTCTAGGAGCTTCTGAGGGCCATTTTCCCTGTTCCCCTGTTCTGAAGTAGAGAGCCACACAGGGTTAGCTTTCTGTGGCTGTCCCCAAACCCTGATGGGATGTCTGCTTCTGTTGTGGTCAGTATGCTAGGGACGGAGGAGCGCAAACTCAAAAAGAACTGTATTCTGAAGGTCACAAGTGCTACCAGTTAGTGTGACTTCTAGTTCCCAGGGTAGGAGATAACAGACAGACTTGAGCTGTTGTTCTTGATGTTTTCCAGGCAACCAAAATCATCATAGTGGATAAGAGAGGCCCAGGATGTGCCCCCAGCCCCATGACTTATAAGAGGGTCAAGTTCGCTGGGGTGAGGTGAGGAACTGATCTTGCGATGGGATGGTCTCCATGTGGGGACGCCAGGTCTGTGGTCCCACACAGGGACACACGTCCTGGAAAAGCAGTGCCCTTCCCTGACTTGATGCTTCCTTGCCTCAGAGTGAGTACACACAAATGCTGAACACGTGTCGGTTCTCTGCTCCTTCCATGTGTTTATCTCCTAGCTATTTTTAAAGGGGCCAAGAGGTGCCAGGTGCGGGGAGCTATTTAATGACATTTCAGTGCTGGAGAAATTTTGCGCAGAGACCGTTCTGAGTCCTTTACCCACAGTTGTTCAAAGTACAAATCCACATCTCCAATGCCAGCAGCACAGTTGAGGGGGAGGAAGATACACCCAATTCTCGATTCTCTATGGTGATAGGGGACGTGGATAACTGAAAACAGCAGACAATCCCCAAACCTGCTTTGAGTCACTGGCTCCCATTGCCTCCCCCAGTGTCATTTGTGTGTGTGTGTGTGTGTGGTGCAGCTGACAAAATGCCACATGGATACACGTTTCTCCTTTCCTGCTTCCCTCTGTGTTTCTTGGCAAAGCTACTGACTTGCTTTAAAATGGCCCAGGGTAAGGTGACAGAAGAGAATCAAGGAGGCCTGGAAGCTTTCATGGGGGAGCTGTGAGTTGGGCTAGCTCTCAAGGGCTCTTGAAGGCAGTGGCTCTCAGCTTTCCTAGTGCTGCAACCTTTTAATATACTTTCTCATGTTGTGCTGACCGCCCCCCCTCCCAGCCATCAAATTATGATGATGATGATGATGATGTTTTTCGAGACAAGGTTTCTCTGTGTAGCCTTGGCTGTCCTGGATTCGCTTTGTAGACCAGGGTGGTCTCGAACTCACAGCAATCCGCCAGCCTCTGCCTCCCGAGTTCTGGGATTAAAGGCATGCACCACCACTGCCAGGCTTTCAAATTATTATTTTTTTATTGCTACTCCATAACTATGATTCTGCTGTTATGACTCATAAAGTCAATATGGTATACAGGATATCTGATATTGTGACCCCTGCGAAAAGGTCTTTTGACTTCAAAGGGGTCCTGGCCCACAGGTTGAGAACTGCTGTTCCAGAGGGTCAGTTGGGAAGGCTTAAGGACCCTCAGGTGGACAGGAGCTCAGAGATGCCTGTCTTCTCTCTTCAGGTGGGTACAGCATACTGCATGGATGCTCTGAGACCCTTCCGTGGCGCTCACATTCCTTGGAAACAGACATCACCCCATTCCCCACCCTTTACTAACTAACACAGGGCATGGCAAAAGATGAGTGTGCTCACTGGGGGAGCTTTTGGAGTCTTGCCCCAAGCTCCCTTTTGGGTTAGTGAAGTAAATACCTTCAGACAAGAGGAATAAGAAACCAAGCCTGGTGACACAGACCTACAGTCGGAGTCACTCGGGAGTCACCGAGGCAGAAGGATCGTGAGTTTGAGACTAGTCTGGGTAACTCAGTGAGGAAAATGAAGATGCATAAGAAGTCCGTAAAATGTAGCTCAGTGGGAGAGTATTTGCCTCGTGTGCATGAGGCTCTGGGTCCCATCACCAGGGGTGTGAGATGAAAAGTGAAAAGGTAAGAACCCCCAAACCTGGGGCTGGGGAGATGGCTCAGTGGTTAAGAGCACTGGCTGCTCAGTTCCAAGCACCCACAATGGTAGCTTAGAACCGTCTGTAATGGGGTCTGATGCCCTCTTCTCTTGTGCAGATGTACAGGAAGACAGAACACTCATATATACAAATAAATAAATCCTCAAGAAGACAAAGCCTTACTAGGTCCCTAGCCACACCACGCTCATTACTTCTTGGAACTGACTGGCCAGACTAAGAGATATTTGGCCCTCTCTTGCCTCTGCTGCCAGCCAGCACTACCCAAATCAACTCCCTAAGCCCAAACTCAGGGTCTTTTGCTGGCCTTTTCCTACAGTAGGGGTTTTGATCAGCTGAGCTTCCTGGGTTGGCTCTCTGGGCAGCCTGACTCTCTCCGTGGATGCGGGGAGGTCCATGGCCAGCCTGGTTCCATGTTGTTGGGTGAGTCTGAAGAGCGCCCTCTGGTGCATGTTTCTGGAAATAGCTACAATAGACACCTGGTATTGGACGCTGGGAGCTGCTGGCTTCGGGTTTGTCCTGGTTTCTTTTCTTGCTCTTTACCTCCCGCACCCTCTATTCCCTCCTTGGCTCGAATGAAAAAGGAAAGATGCAACAAACCACTGGCCTTCCTTGCTCTAGGGGGCTCGCATTTGCCAGTTCTTGGGGGCCTCCAGGCTTAATCACTAGGTTTGTGGAAGGAAGAGAGCAGTGCACTAAGAGGATTAGCGCTCAGCAGGCTGCCCAGGAGTTCCTAGAATGGGGCTACAAGATTGAGGGAGCAGCAATTTGTCATAAAAATGGCCCTGGGAACACAGTTTCAGAAACAATCAGAGTAGGCAAGCTTTCCTAATGATAGGAAAAAACCTCCTCAGCTAGAATAATGGCTTTTACTAGGCACTTGTTCTCTCTGAGACGTGAGCTTTACCTATCCCCACTGTGATGTGCGAATCAGATGGGAAGGAGTCTGGATTTGGACTCAGTATTGAATCTGGGTCAGGTTCCTAGGCCTGGGTACCAGTGTTGCTGTCAGTGGGGACAATCAGAATGACTTCACACAGAGAGGTACTGGCAAATGGTTCCATTAGAAAAGTCTTGGGTCCCTCCAATCTCTTTGCACATGTTTTGTTTTGTTTTTTAATTCATATGCACATGTGCACATGTATAAATCTTGTTCCTACTCCTGCCTCTATCTGTCCCTCTTAGGGATCCCTAGTCTGTTCACTGTCTGTTTCCAGGAGTGATCGGGGGGGGGGGGGCATGTGGTAAACACGCAAAGCTGGCTTTGTCTCTCTCTTCATCTGTGCTGAGTCATTTCTCACAGACTCTTGAGAGAGAGACACAGAGACAAGCTTGGCTTCCAGAAGGCCACCCCGGAGTTCGCGCACGGTGATTTTTTAGGGGCAGCATGCTTTCCTCCATGCCCTCTAGAAGGTTCTGTGTCGGGGTTCTGAAAGATGCAGCTGCTGGGGTCACTGGATGGGATGCTTAACCTGGGACTTGAGTCTGTGTCAAGGTCTTGGTGCTCTGGTCCGAAGAGTAGGTGGCAGCCGTATGGCTTCATGGTAGAGGACAACCTCTCATCCTAGGGCGGGGGACAGAGCAGAGCAACGACGTCCAGGTGTCCTAGAGAAGGTGTTCAGAACAGTGGTGCGCTCTGGTCTCATGATAGTGACAAGATTATAGGTGACAGTTCTTCGTTATACAGTGGGGGCCCAGTAAAGGGAATAAATATCCTCTGTGTCCATGGCTAGGAGAGAGTGGCTGGCAGTAGTGACAGTGACCTGATTTTTTTGGGTGTATAAATGAGGGGTCATGTGGGGACTTGGGGTCATTCTGCCCACACGGTGGCACAGTGGTCAGGAATCCAGCCAGGAAACACACTTGGACCCACGGCAAGTGTTCTGTATAAGTAAAAGGGCCACGAAAAGTCTTTCCATAAACCCCTGCTCTGTCCCTAACTCCCAGCTTCTCAGCCCTCTCCTCTCCCCAGTGCCCTGGGGAGCAACCCTGGCCAGAGTGATTTAAGTGTCTGATTTGACAGGGAGCCTGTTTAGACACTTATTGCTGTCCTAATTCCGGCTAAACCGACATTGGTTTTGTCAAGTCTCCCGACACAAGTCAAGCTTGTTGCTTCCAACCTCAGGTGATTTCCATCTTGTCACTTCCACAGTCTAATCCTTCCTCAGGCTCTCTGCTGGCCAGGCCCTCCTGTGAAGCATCTGGGCTGCCTCCTAGGCTTGGCAATTAGAGACCTGGTCTCCAGCAGGGAGGACGGTTTTGGATTATTGCTGAGGAGGGAGAGCGCAGCTGCGTGTCCATAGCAACCCTCTGGTTTTCACCTTTACCGGGAGTGAAGAGAGACAAGGGATGGTGCTGCCTGGGCCGCAGCTCAGCAAAGCACCGAATCTGGGGCCTTGGTCCTGGTGTGGTCCTGGGTACAGTGAGGGGAGGCAGGGCTTCTCTCCTGTGGTAATATGTGGAGCTGAGGATCTGGCTGTGATGATAAGGGTGACAGGACAGGGTAGGAGATGGTGAGGTGGGGGTGGGGTGCTTCAAATAGGTCCAACTGAAACTGAGAAAGGAATGGGCAAAGAGACCTGGGGTACCCAGTCTGTCCGGAAGGTGAGTGAGCTCATGAAGTTGCCTTTCAGTAAGTAAGAGTGGGCCTGAGGCAGTTCTGTGCACCTGTCCAGCCTTGCCACTCAGAGGCCCAGTCTTGACTTTACAGGGTATCGGGGCTTATGCCTTTTTTTTTTTTTTTTCTTCAAGACAAGGTTTCTCTGTGTAGCCTTAGCTGCCCTGGACTCACTTTGTAGACCAGGCTGGCCTCGAACTCACAGCGATCCGCCTGCCTCTTCCTCCCGAGTGCTGGGGCTTATGCCTTTTCTATCATGCGTCAGGAAACTCCAGAGAATCTTAAAAGATAGGAGCTACCTTTGTGCTAGTTGAGGTCAACATGGTCTACACAGCAAGTTTCTAGCCAGCTAGGGCTACACAGTGAGACCCTCTCTCTCTCCCCTGCCCCCAAAAGAAATGCCCCGTGTGTGTGTGTGTGTGTGTGTGTGTGTGTGTGTGTGTGTGTGTGTTTGTGTGTGTCCCAAGCTGTCTTGAGTGCAAGACTATATACCACCAGCAGAGGGCACCTCCACAGGTTCTGCCTTAAGTAGGTGAGCAGGGCAAATCGGGGCCAGTAGAGTCTAACCTTAGACTTGTATCTGGTGTAGGCCTCCAGGACCTTTCCTCCTTGGCTGACAGGTTTGATGTGGTGGACTCAGCCAGAAGCCCAGGTAGGCCCCACAGTTGTTTCTTATTCTCCCTGCAGGAGAGTTGCTCCCTCGGGCTCAGAACACACATGCCCTGCCCTCTTTTCCTGTCAGAGTCTTGTCACCCGGGCTCTGGCTATTACCTCGGATGGTATTGGGGCCTGTTTTGTGTCTATGAAACTGTTAGAGACCTTCTTCTTTAATCATTTTGGGGTAGGGGCCAAGAAGCCAATTTATCTACTATATTTAAATAAGAGCTGCTCTGTGGCAGGCACTGTTGGAGGTGCTGCAAATGCCGCAGATATGGATGCTGCCCAGGTGCAGGAGCCCCTCTCTCGGTGGAAGTCTTCCCTGTCTATAAGACAGCCAGGCTGGCAGGTGGAGGCCTCTCTCCATGATTTGGCCTCAAGAAGACACCATTTTGCATAGTTCCAGGCTCTGGGACGAAGCACTGTCTATTGAGGAGTCTACATGGGCCTCCGTCAGCCATGAGTCCTTGTGTTTCCCCAGTCCAGATGGGTGTCCCTGTTTACAGAGTGAGTGTGCTACCACTGGGGACCCAGCAGAGGAGTGTGGTGACAGAATCTTGGCGCTCTGTGTCTGTCTCCCCTGCCTCTTTGCTAGACACATTTCTTTTCCCGTCACAGTGTCAGCACCTTCCGTTTGACCTTGACCCCTCGGACAAGCGCTCCCATCTGCAATGACTCATCCACCCAGAACAGTTAAGTCCTCATACCAAGGCCCCAAAGAAGGGCTCATGAGAAGCGTTTGCTAATGTATCGTGGCTTTCACAGCCAGCTGTGGAAGCAGACGTGAAGGGTCGCATCCCAGCCCACGGCTCCTCCCTGTGCACGGCCCAGATGCCTCCGTCCTGTCTTTTCACCAGGGAGGGACCAGCTGGCCGTTCACAGCCAAGGGCAGACTCACTGTTTCCCCCAGGGAGGGCTTCTTCAAGCCTCTCCTGTCATCAGAGCAGCTTCTGTGAGGACCTGGGGCAGAAGTGACAAACATAGGGCCACCTTCTCTAGAAGAGGAACGAAAGAAACCAATGGCAGGGCAGAATCCACAGGATGTGACTGTTTTGGTTCATGGTTTGGCCTTTTGCCTCTTCTGTGATAAAGAGCTAGTTGCTCGGTGTCACTGAAACTTGACTTTGTTTTTCCAGCTGTGGAATGGGCCTGCTGACCTGACTCCTGGCTGTCAGCACCATGGATGCACAGGACAAATCCCAGTAAGTGCTCCAGGTGTGGCCAGGGCATAGATCTTCTTTGTCCCCACTACAGTGATACCCTAACCAACATTTTTTTTCTTTCTTTCTTTTTTTTTCCTTCAGCAAAGCAGGGTCCTGTGTGATTTCTTAGCATGCAGAGGTTAGATGGCTAGGAGATGTCAGTGTGTTCCCTGACGGCCAGAGGAAGGCGCTGTAGTGATACCTTACTCTTTAGGCAGTAGATAGGATACAGTGAAGTTTTGACACATCTTACCCCAGAGTCTGAACATAGAGGACCTTAGAGAAAAGAACCATCATAGGAGACCTATATTTATCAACTGGCATCCCTGGGGGCAGAGGGTACAGGCCAGGGAGAAAGACCCCAGAATCAAAGTGCTCCAAACTCTCGCTCACGAATAAACGCACCCACCCACCCACTCACTCACTCACTCATTCGGCACACCCTTTGCATTCAGGGCAAATTGTTGTCGTGATGTGTGGGCATGCGCGTGTGTGTTTGTGTATGTGCGTGTGTTTGTGTGCTCATGTGTGTATGTGTTCATTGCATGTGTTGTGCAGTTTGTACCTAGGCTCCTGTCTTCGAGGAATTTATGGCACAAATTAAAAGCAGAAGAGAAAAGGAATGCGCATTGACAAAGCCAAGACAAGAACATGGTGAAAGCATCTCCAGAGAGAGCGAATGAGATTAGGAGGGGAGTCAGAAGTGAGGGAGGGTGTCCAAGAGGAGCCTGAGGAGGTCCCCTGCTCCTAACAGGCTGAGGAGGTCCCCTGCTCCTAACAGGCTGAGGAGGTCCCCTGCTCCTGGCAGGCTGAGGAGGTCCCCTGCTCCTAACAGGCTGAGGAGGTCCCCTGCTCCTAACAGGCTGAGGAGGTCCCCTGCTCCTGGCAGGCTGAGGAGGTCCCCTGCTCCTAACAGGCTGAGGAAGTCCCCTGCTCCTGACAGGCTGAGGAGGTCCCCTGCTCCTAACAGGCTGAGGAGGTCCCCTGCTCCTAACAGGCTGAGGAGGTCCCCTGCTCCTGACAGGCTGAGGAGGTCCCCTGCTCCTGACAGGCTGAGGAGGTCCCCTGCTCCTGACAGGCTGAGGAGGTCCCCTGCTCCTGACAGGCTGAGGAGGTCCCCTGTTCCTGACAGGCTGAGGAGGTCCCCTGCTCCTGACAGGCTGAGGAGGTCCCCTGCTCCTGACAGGCTGAGGAGGTCCCCTGCTCCTGACAGGCTGAGGAGGTCCCCTGCTCCTGACAGGCTGAGGAGGTCCCCTGCTCCTGACAGGCTGAGGAGGTCCCCTGCTCCTGACAGGCTGAGGAGGTCCCCTGCTCCTGACAGGCTGAGGAGGTCCCCTGCTCCTGACAGGCTGAGGAGGTCCCTTGCTCCTGACTGCCCAGTGCAGCTGGACATGGGGCAAGCTAAGGCAGGAAAGCATCTAAAGCTGTAGGGTGAGTTCCATAGCTAACTGGTGACCTTGAGAGAGAGTCACAGTCTTGCAGACCTTTCTACTCTTAGTTTATGGGGGTGGGAGCCACAGGCCGAAACCTGTGTTTCTAGGGTTTCCAGGAGGCTCAATTGGAGTAATTTATGTGGGAACTATATGGGGTTATGCAAATACAGTTGTTTTGATGATTATGGCCCCAATTCATCTCATAAAAAAAACCTCTTAAATTTGAATACAACCCTAACCGGAACTGGGTAGACCAATGAGCTAGTTCTTCAGTCCTGAGCTGTCCCTAATCCAACCATCTGAGAAATGTACAGTTCATCCTCCGACATTCTCCCTAGATGCCTAAGGAGATCCTCCAAGCCTCTGCCTTTTCTAGATAGCCCGATAGCCCATTATTATTTGTCGGTGTATTTATCATCCACCTACCCATCTGTCCATTTAACTTTTAATAAATACATGCATGATCTGATTCCCCCGCTTGGTGCTGCCAATGCAGCAGCAAGTTAGAGCACTTTGCTCTCGAGGGAAAGGGATGTGCATATACCACAGGCTGCTACTTCTTTTCAGTCAGTTCTGCGTATAGGCAGTTCCGTCTGTAGGTGGACAGTATGGACTTTTAGAGCTGGGACACCCCGGAAGCACCTTTTCTGCCACACCTGGTTTGCCACACGGGGAAATGCCTGTTTGTTAGGGAAGGTGCTGGGACTTCCTCTTCCCCTCCAGGTGATGTCACCCTGACTCTAGTCACCCTCTATCAGGACTCTGCTTCGTGACATGGCGTGACTCCAGTGAAAGTGAGGTTCAGGATGGAGGTGGTGAAGAGTGAGTCCGGAGAGAGGGTGGAACAGACTGAAAGCATGCCTGTATGTGCCTGTAGTGGAGCTGGCTTGGCCCGTGGCCACCCTTCCTGAGTCTGCAGACTATTCTCACCCACTCTCCAGGACTCCTTGTGGTAAGACACTTTACTACACCCCGGCCTCTCATCTTTGCAGCCAGAAGAGGCCCAATGGGCCATCCTTTTGCTTTAGGGCAGTGTAAAGACTCGATGGCTCCAGTTCTACCACCTCCATGAAGCCTCTTTAAAATTTAATTTTATGTGTATAGGTGTTTTGCTTGCATTTCTGTGTACCAATTACATGCAGTTCCTATGGAGGCCAGAAGAGGGCATTGGAACAAAGGAACTGGAATTATGGCTGGTTGTGAGCTGCCATGTGGTTGCTGGGAATCAAACCTGGGCCCTCTGGAAGAGCAGCCCGTGCTCGTAGCCACTGAGACATCTCTTCAGCTGCCAGGAAGCTTCTCTCTTAAAAATATTTTATTTGGGTCTGGAGAGATGGCACAGAGGTTAAGGGCCCTGACTGTTCTTCCAGAGGTCCTGAGTTTAATTCCCAGCAACCACATGGTGGCTCACAACCACCTACAATGAGATCTGATGCCCTCTTCTGGCCTGCAGGTGTAAATGCAGGCAGAGCGTTGTATATATAATAAATAAATCTTTAAAATATTTTGTTTATTGGGTTTATTGATTTTACTTTTTTGTGGTAGCATTTCACCTGTGTTTTTGTGCATGTGCCATGTGCTTAGTGCACATAGAGGTCAGGAGAGGGCATCAGATCTCTTGAGATTGGAGTTACAGATATTTGTGAATCACTGTGTGAGTGCTGGGACTCAAAACCCATGTCCTCTACAAAAGCAATAAGTGCTCTTAGCCTCCAGTTCCACAAAGCCTCTTTTGACTGTCCTCTGCTCCTAATGAACTCCAGTTTCTTGGCTACTAATTGGGATTTGCATCGTTGCTGTCTGTTACCCCATGACTTTGCTCTAGAGAGAAAACATAAGCTCCCAAGGGCTGCCCATGTGGATCATATGGTCATGGTTAACAAAAGTCTGTGTAAAAGTGAGTTTTGGAATTGGACAGACCTAGCTAGCTACACCACTAATTGCTGCTTAGTATCCATGAGCAAGTCTTAAAAACTCATGTAATGCTTCAATTGACTCACGATGCTCCCGGCTCATGGGTTGTTGTGTGTAGACATGGGTTGTGGGCTCAGGGAAGGCACTGGGAGCTTCTTACACTTGGACAGTAGCAGGAGTGGAAAGTCACTGGGTGCAGTGCATCTCGGGCCCGATGGAAAGGCTGTTGCTCTCAGCCTCTGTGGATGCACAGAGCCTGGCTGGTTCACTGGTCTGCACACACTGTAAGGTTACAAAGCTGTTGCCTGCACTACCTTAGGGCTAAGGAAATGAAGGTGTGTGAACGTTATCTACTGACCCAGGCCTTCTCAGAAAGCCAGCCTTGTGCTTTGTGACAGGAGCCAGAGTCTCTGGAAGTGAAAAGAGCCTGGCCTGGAGCTGAGGCTGGACCAGGAGGGAGCCATTTGCTGGTGGATATCTCCCAGCCAGTAAAAACTTAGTAGCCCTTGGCAGGGAGAAACAAGCCATGAATAACATGTTCATTCATTCTGTGGCGTGAAACACTCCCACCACAAGTGATTTCAAACTGCCAGTATGACACTGGTGAGCTGGAGTTGTGAAGGCCTGTCACAGTGGGCTTTTAAAAACCAGTTCTGCCTGGTGTGGTGGCACATACCTTTGATCCCAATACTTGGGAGGCAGAGGCATGTGGATCTCTGAGTTTTAAGCCAGCTTGATGTACATATCCAGACAGAGGACAGCCAGGGCTACATAGAGAGACCCTGTCTAAACCAACTAACCAATCAACCAACCAACCAACCAACCAACCAACCAACCAACCAATCATCTAACCATCCATCTGTCCAACAATCCATCCATCCATCCATCCAACCAACCGTCCAATCATCCATCCATCCAACGATTTATCTATCTATCCGCCCATCCAACCATCCATCTATCCATCCATCCATTCATCTAACCATCCATCCATCCATTCAACCATCCACTCATCCATCCATCCAACCATTCATCCATCCATGCATTCAACCATCCACTCATCCATCCATCCATTCATCCATCCATCCACCCACCCATCCATCCATCCATCCATCCATCCACCCACCCACCCAACCAACCAATCAGTACTGCCCAGCTCCAGCATACTGTGAAGGGGGAAGGACACTCTGTATGGTGATGGAAGATAGTTTGAGCGTCGGGTGGGACAGGACCCTTATAGTGGCTCATAGGAGCCAGGATCCTAATTTCTTCTATTTTACAGAGCAGGAACCTGAGGACCAGAAGGGCATCTTGTTTGTGCCAAAGGACCATCCACGGCAGTCAGGACTCCAGCGTGGGGAGTGTGCTCCAGATTTTTAGCACACCTCATTCATCTTTTCTCAGGACAGAATTGCTGGACCCAGGGGTGGGAGCTTCTCCTGAGGCATCAGTCTCAAGTTCAGAGCACTCCCAGATGAGCCTCTGGGCTTTGGCTGTACAGCAGCCCTACCCATGATGGTAGCATACCTGATCATATTTGACTGTTTTTGTCACAGTTAGGAATAACTGGCCCAGGAGCCTGGAGAGATGGCTCAGCGGTTAAGAGCACTGACTGCTCTTCCAGAGGTCTTGAGTTCAATTCCCAGCAACCACATGGTGGCTCACAACCATCTATAGTGTGATCTGATGCCTTCTTCTGGCCTGCAGGTGTACATGCAGGCAGAGCACAGTATACATAATAATAAACAAATAAAACTTAAAAAAAAAAAAAAACAAACCCAACTGGTCCAGAAAGGTTAGTGGAGGCAAAAGGCAACCTGTGGGGTATAGTGGGCAAAGAATTTCCAGCCACGGAAATTAATTTTTCACAGTACATAATCTATATCTGTCATGAAACCCCAGTACTAGCAGCACACTTTTGCTCCTAACAGCGTATTACTAATAATTTCTTAATGTTCATTAAACCTAATCATGTGATCCAGAGTCTTGAGTCAGACTCTGTTTGGGGATTGGAGAGGGTGGGAAATCAAGGAGGCAGGTGGGAACAGGGACTGGGCAGGCTGGACATGCCGGAAGGTAAGGTAGGGTGCTGGAGGCCTGGCTGATCACAGAAAAATACATGCGACCCTAGGCTTGCACCTGAGCCCTGATGCTGTGATGTGTGTGTGTGTGTGTGTGTGTGTGTGTGTGTGTGTGTGTGTACAAATTGCTCCATCATCATTGATAGCAATCTTGATACTGATAGCAAGAGTGATTGTCGTTTTCAGTTAGCTTGGGGCGTGGCTTATAGAGCAAGTAGTTCAACTCACCGACTTCAGGGCTGACAACAGCCTGTAGAGGTACACAGAGGGTCTCCTGTGCTGTTCTGTAACTTGGGTATTTGCTGCTCCTACTCAGGAAAAATGCTTTGGAAGCCCACAGAGTGTGCAAGAGCCAGTGCATGTGCTATGCTCACACCTGTGCACACGCATGCCCACACATATGCATCTGCATGTGTGTTCCTAGATCTCCTACCATTTCCATATTCATCTAGGGAAGACACTGGACAGAGGCCCGAGGACAGTGGGGAATCAGGAAGTTGACAGGAAGATGCCCCCCCCCCCCACTTAAGACCCCAGGTGTGCCTAGAGGAATCCCACAGCACTTTTTCCCCCACTGATCGCTAAGGCTGTCACAGTTCAAAATGGAAATAAATTCATCTCTGGCCTTGTCCCTGTGGAGCCTCTTCTGCACACAGTGGGAGCCGAATAAATACTTTATGAGGAGGGGTCTGAACCAGGGAAGCCAGCAGCTGTTTCCAGCTTTGACTCTCAGACACCCATGAGGCAGAGGAGACATGGTGCTACTGGAATCGCCAGTCAGTCTTCCTTCCAGACCATGGGGTGACTCCAGGCCCAGCTGTTCCGGAAGAGGCTGAGTCCAGGTTACTTCACACATCCTGCTTTGGGGAAGTTGGCTCTTCCTTGACAGATTCTCCTTGGCACTTTCCCACTGCTCATGTGAATATTATTTACTGAACAACCACCGTGTGCTGAGCATCAGAGGGGGGCGGGGGAACCATCCGGGGCAGCGGCCTCAGACTGATCTCCCGTTCAAATCTTAGTGCCTTTGATTACAAACTGGGTGACAAGAGCTATATTTCTTATCTCTGTGTGAGTGGGCTTCTTTTCCTTCTTTTATGTCTTTTTTAGAATGGTGACGTCATTTCATAAGGTTGATGCGAGGGCTGGAAATAACAGAGGCTCCTGCACACAGCGCAGGTGCTCAGACAGTGGTAGGTGAGCCTCACCCTGTAGGGAGGAGTGGGTCCCTTCCGCTTCTGGCGGGTCTCACTCAACGTCTCCGAGTGCTAATTTTTTTCTTGTAAAATGGGAGCACAGTCCCCACTCTCTTGGGCTTTGAGGAAGGTGTACCTGGAATCCTATGTGTGAGACAACCTGCACAGGCACTGGCCATTAATCAACGGTTGTCCTCCGTTCTCGGGTTCCCCAGCATGGTGAGAGCTTCCCCTTTAGGATGCTCTCTGTCCCTTCTTCCCACCAAACCAGTGCCAGCGTCGAGCGCGGTTCGCTGTGGGTATCATGACCCTGGCAAAACCTCCCAATACGAACGAGGGCAGCTGCTCGGCTCGGGGGAGGGGTGTGGGGGTGTGGAGGGGTTAGGGGTGGTGGTGGTCTTGGAGCAAAAACTACAGTTCCCAGCCCTCGTTGCGCTGCCACCCGGCGGGGAGCGAAGGATGGCAGGCCCCTTCTTGGAGGCGGAGCCTGGGAGGGAGGCGGAGCTAGGAGGGGTTGGAGAGTTAAGCCAAGCCAATGAAACCGCTGGCTAATAAGTGGGCTTGGCTTGCCGTATAACAGTGTCAGGAGGAGGAGAGCGAAGCTATTGAGCCAGCGAGGAGTGAAGCTGAGTCTGCCTCATACACTCCTAGAGGACCGCCTCCAGAATAGAGTTCTTTTCTCCCCGTCCTCCTTTTCCCAGCTCCTCTCCTGGCCTTTCTACCCGCCCAATACCATGCACACTCGGGTGGCAGCCTCAGAGAACTGAAGCAAACCAAAGAGAGAGAGAGAGAGAGAACTGGAGCCAAGACACTTCTGGTGGGGAACCTTGAATGCCTGGCTTTCTTTGAGGTCGTCTTTGGAACGAGGGTGGCTTTGGGGTGGAGGGTCGTGCTGCAGGGAACCCAGCCAGGTCCCAAGATGGACACTTCTGGGCACTTCCATGACTCGGGGGTGGGGGACCTGGATGAAGACCCCAAGTGTCCCTGTCCATCCTCTGGAGATGAGCAACAGCAGCAACAGCAACCGCCACCACCCCCAGCGCCACCAGCAGTCCCCCAACAGCCTCCGGGACCCTTGCTGCAGCCTCAGCCTCCGCAGCTTCAGCAGCAGCAGCAGCAGCTTTCAGCAGCAGCAGCAGCAACAGCAGCAGCAGCCGCAGCAGCAGCAGCAGCAGCAGCAGGCTCCACTGCATCCCCTGCCTCAGCTTGCCCAACTCCAGAGCCAGCTTGTCCATCCTGGTCTGTTGCACTCCTCTCCCACGGCTTTCAGGGCTCCCACTTCGGCCAACTCCACCGCCGTCCTCCACCCTTCCTCCAGGCAAGGCAGCCAGCTCAATCTCAATGACCACTTGCTTGGCCATTCTCCAAGTTCCACAGCCACAAGTGGGCCTGGTGGAGGCAGCCGGCACCGGCAGGCCAGCCCCCTGGTGCACCGGCGGGACAGCAATCCCTTCACGGAGATAGCTATGAGCTCCTGCAAATACAGCGGTGGGGTCATGAAGCCCCTCAGCCGCCTCAGCGCCTCTCGGAGAAACCTTATCGAGGCGGAGCCTGAGGGCCAAGCCCTCCAGCTCTTCAGTCCCAGCAACCCCCCCGAGATTATCATCTCCTCCAGAGAAGATAACCATGCCCACCAGACTCTGCTCCATCACCCCAACGCTACCCACAACCACCAGCACGCCGGCACCACTGCTGGCAGCACCACCTTCCCCAAAGCCAACAAGAGGAAAAACCAAAACATTGGCTATAAGCTGGGACACAGGAGGGCCCTGTTTGAAAAGAGAAAGCGACTGAGTGACTATGCTCTGATTTTTGGGATGTTTGGAATTGTTGTAATGGTGATAGAGACCGAACTGTCTTGGGGTTTGTACTCAAAGGTAGGGGCTGTGGTTTCTCTTTATACCTTCAACAAAAGGAGTATGGGGAGAGAGAGAGGGAGAGAGAGAGAGAGAGAGAGAGAGAGAGAGAGAGAGAGAGAGAGAGAGAGAGAGAGAGAGAGGTGTGTTTGCTTAGTTACATGGAATACCCTAACTTCCCATGGTTTTCTTCCCTTGGTCCTGTGAAAATTCCTTCTTTGCTTCCCTTTGTGGGGACAGCCCCATACACTGGGTCTAATTTGCAGACTCTGCTGTGTTAGGGAGGATTAAAGAATCCCTTCTGAGAAATAGCTTTTTTTTTTCTCTCCAGGCTCACTCGTTCTAAAGCATAACCCAGCAGCTTAACGCACCAATTAATTACACTCTGCCTTGATGTGTTTGCCCGTTCCTGCTACTTCCCTCCTCTCCCCCTTCCCTGCTCCACTCCATTTTCCCCAGGATAAAAAAGAAATAAATGTCTGGTTGGGGGCGGGGATCCTGAGCCTCCTCCCCCACCCCTTCCCAAGTTTCTCTTACCAGAGAGACTCCAGGGCTAGAGATGCTCCCGGAGTCTCTCCCAAGGGCATCGGGTTAAAAATATAGGTGGAGGAAACCAGCAGGCCCTTCCCTCAGGAAAGAGGACTCAGAATAAACCTGCCGCCGCCTTGTAAACATGCCCTGATAAAAATGGCTACAGGTGTTACCCGGGTAGAGCAGATGGGCACCGCCTTGGCATTACACGGGGAGCGCCTCTCCTTAGGATGGGATGGCCGGGCTTCCCCAGCGGGCCGCGGGACTCTGCAGCCCAGCTCAGCCCTGGTGCTGCCCTTCCACTCCAACTCCTTCTCCTTGGGATAAATAAAGATGAGTGTACTCGTGAGTGTACGCTGCACGGAGAGCAGCAGCCACAAGGCACTGTCTCATGTGTGTGTGTGTGTGTGTGTGTGTGTGTGTGTGTGTGTGTGTGTGTGTTTCCATTGCTCTAGCCTTTTAGTCTGAGGAGAGGGCCTCCTTCCCAGAGGAAAGGAGGTTGAGGGAGGTGGGTTTTTGTCAGTGCTGCATTTGCCATGAAGCTGCTGGTTGGAAGGCTCGGGAGATGTAGGGGATTGTTGGAGAAGTGGCTTCTCTTCCCCCCCCCCCCCCGCCTGCTGTACCCCGTGGCCCCAGTTTGTCGGCGTTTGCATTTATCTGTATGAGTGTCTCTGTGTGCTTGTGTGAGTGCCTGCTTGCAGTGTGGGTTTTTCTGTGTTTATTTGTCATTTTGGACAAGGGCTGGCTGGGCTGGCTGGCGGGTAGCTGGGAGGGGCTCAGCTGTTGGAGGTTTCAAATAGAGCCTGTTTCAGTCAGGGCACAGCTGCTGGAGAATGTCACATTCCTTGTTGAGATCCAGTCACAAAAACCTGGGAGGTGCTGATCAGATTTCCCCCTATTCCCAGAGTCTCTCTTTACCCCCCCCCCCCAACAACCCCCCCCAGCATGGGGAGTGCTCCTTGTCAGGCAACCTGCAGGGACAGAACCCAGACTTCCCAGGAGAGTCCTCCAGGGACCTGCTGCTTTGCAGGGATGTCCAAGCTAGAGCACTTGGAAGCCGCCTTAGTCTAAATAGCTTGTGGATGAACAGACCTCTCTGTGAGCTGAGTGGGGTTTCCCCTGGAAGCCCAGCTCACTTAGTCATTCCCTGTAATGAGAGCCTGGGAGGCTGCAGGTCCCACTGCTCCCCGTATTCTTAGAGCTGCCTCTCTCACTACTGCGTGCTCTGCTTGGGAGATGGGCTGCCGACCCCCACTCCCCCCACCCTGGGGAATCAGGAGCCCTTGGTAGGGGGGAAACCCATGGAAGCCCACATCCTGGAGATGCGGGGTGGCACTAGCATCTTCTTCTTAGTGTTCCCCGTGACGGCTCTTAATGAAACGGCTCTTCTAGGAGTCAGGGGCTGTGACTAGCTCTGAGTGTGGGATCCATGGTCATTTGTCTGAGTGTGTTGCGGGGGGGGGGGGCTGCACCAGGCCGGGATGGCCACTGTTCTCTGATGGGGAGCACTCATGGGAAGGGGCTTTCCCAGGAAGAAAGGCTGTCAGTGTTGGCAGGGTGAGATCCCCCTGAGGTGCACGCTTTTCCCTACTCCTAAGCCATTGATTCTCTGATGGTGGTGGCACTGGGGGACGGTGGCTAAGAAGCTCCTGGTTGCCTCAGTTGGTGAGGTGGCCACTTTCTGTGTACTTTTGGGATGGGGTTGGAAGAACAAACTGTTGAGTGAGGCAAATGTCCTTATTTGCCATGGAGGCAAAAACAGGATCACATTGGCATCGAAGCCGAGCCCCATCTCTGCCGGTTCCAGCTGTGTGATTTTTGGATAAGCCACAGCACACGCGAAGCTGTTTCTGGCTTCCAGGTGGGGAGACTGAGTCAGGTGAGCTCAAGGCCCTCCGTGGTGCCTGCTCATGAAGAGGGGTTTGTAGTGAGTGAGGAGGAAGATGCCTTTTTCCTCTGTAACTTAACACTGGCTCTGGAACTAAATGGAAAGTAAGACTTGGGAATGGAAGAGAAAAGTTCCGCCAAGAATCTGGGTCTGGTTGGAGACCATCTTTAAACACAAGGCTGGGGAGAGGTGTCAGCTCCCCAGCCTTGGGGCACAGGGGTGGGGGGGTGGGGGAGGGATGGGCTCTGTGAGAGAAGAGCCCAGAGACACTCGGGGATGGACGAGTGACATTCTTTTGCTGGAGATCTTGTGTGCCTCCTTGACTTTGTTGATGCTTCTGGAAGCCAGGTGACTCTACACCTACCATGGCAGTTTCTACTCAAAGGCCCCAGTGAGGGACCCTGTACCTTAGCCAACCCTGAAGTTCTCTGCTTTATCTCAGGAGCTTGTGCTTGCACCTTTCCTGACCACCTACCATTGGCCTGCATCTGCTGTAGGGAGAGTAATTAACCACTCGAGCCCAGGTGTCTGGGAGAAAAGCCATGTGGCCCCGGTACCCTGAGCAGGCTCAACATTGTTGCAAATTAAAGCCAGTGCGAGGAGGTTGAGAAAGCGGAGCAAAGAGCTTCCCACCTTCCACCCTCACAGGCTGTAGGCGATGATGCTGGAAGGAAGTTCTGCTGAGAACGGGCAGGTGGAAGCCTGCGGGGCTGGGGAGGGTGTGCTGCCTGTGAGGGAGGGGATGGGGGGGGGCAAAGGTACTAGGCTGTCTCTGAACTGAATGGGGGCTCTAGTTTCTTCCTCCCTCCCTCCCTCCCTCCCTCCCTCCCCCCCTCCCTCCCTCTCTTCTCCTGTTCCTCCTGTTCTTCTTTCTTCTCCTCCTCATCCTCCCCCACCTTCATCTTCTTTAGTAGGTGGGTGTCCTCTCTGGGAACTTAAGACAACAGGACAGGGCTGCATCTAGAGACCCTGTTTGGAAGTCTTGGTGGTCCGTCTCTAGCAATCAGACCCCCTCTAAACTGTTAGAGTCTGATGGGATTAGGGCAGTGAGGACTTGGGGGTTCTGGAGCTGGTTTGGTCTAGCCTTGAGCTGTCAGTAATTCTCTGCTAGGTCCAGAAGAGTTAGGGGTAGCCTGGCCTGCTCTCTCCTCCTCCACACCCTGACAGGACCTCAGGCGGCAGACTGCGGCTGCTTCCTCAGGAAGCCTGGGTGTGCTGGGCAGTGGAGTGGCTGCAGCGTCCATGGATTTTGTACGTCTCCAATAGCTCCCCCTACTCCTGGCCCAGAGATCCCTCCGAGCTTTGCCACTGCCTGGCTTGTCCCCCCTGTCTGTCTAGCCAGACGTCTTGTCCGTCTGCCTCTTTCTGATATTCCTTCCTGGCCTGTTGCTAGGGTGACGCAGTCACAGATCAGGGAGTCCCTGTTTGCCTCCTTGGGTGGCTCCTTTTCACTTTCTGTAACTTTTTCAGACCACCCAGCGGGCTGCCACCCGAGGGAGCTAGTTCTACTGAGCGCAATCTTCAGAGAATGGTGGCCTCCAGGTCAGGGCCGATTTGTTGCCTGCTCCTTTGCTGACCTCACAGATACCAGGGAAGTCCCTCTAGCCTTCGTTTGGAACGACTGATAGTATTCTAGGCTTTGTTTTCAGTCCTTGTAGGGTGGGAGGTGGTAGCCACAGCTTCTCCTGTAGGTAAGCACGTCTCTAGCACCCCTTGGCATATCCTCTGCCTTCCTGGGAAAGGAGGTCCTAGCTGCACAGGGACAGAGCCTTGCTGGGCTTCATAGGACGAAGGGCCCTGCCTGTCCCTTTTGGGCCCACGTACTGCTTGAAGTTAGGTGATTGGTTGGTGGAGCAGGTGTTTCTGGAAGATGTTGGGAGCACTGGTAACTGTGATTTCAGGCCTGCTGGGGAGGTAGAAATAGGGCAGGCCCTTCTGTGGACCCACTGCATGATGCTCTCCCAGGATGTGAAGGCAAGAGTCTCCATAAACAAAGCGCTGTGGCTGCAGGACCCTGAAAGGCAGGAGCCAAGGGACCCAGGTCTACATCTTATGGACACAGGGTATACTGATGGTGCCAGCCCAGGGGAGGACAAGTGGATCTGACAGCGTGAGACAGCCACAGCCCTACCCCCTGCCACCCATGGTGACTGTTTATTTATATTCTTTGTGGACAGTGAGCAAATGAGCCAAATCTTTGTAACCTATAGGGTTACCGCTAACTTGTCATATGCTTTCTTTTGCATGTCACTCCACTATTTATAACTATCCTGGGGACAGACTCGGCAATGCTTCCAGACATCCCTTCCCCACAGGCAGTGCTCATGGGTGTTGGGCACTGGGACAATGGCTGGACATTTGTCTCCTGAATAAGCTAATTAGAAAGCTACTCCATGGCCTTTTAGTCCCTTCTTTAGCTTCCAGGAAGGAAGATGTATGAGGCCATATCCTCAAAGGATCCTCTTTGGAAAAAAAAAAATAGGTAGAGAAAACCAGAACAAAATTGGAGTAACCTGTATTGTGACTCAGGCTCTGATGCAAATGTAAAACCAGAGCAGAGAGCTTTGGTTCTGTGCCCCTTATTTATGAAGCACATGGGGTGTGGAGTGGGTGGAGTGTATGTGTGTGTGTGTGTGTGTGTGTGTGTGTGTGTGTGTGTGTGTCGAGCGTGTGTTCTGAGGGGAGGCCGTATTGATACAATATCCCATTTCTTTGCTCAGTGACAGGCCCACTGGAACATTCGTTGGTAGTTGTTTTTCTCTCAAAACCCCAAAGGGAGGGGGAGAGAGAGAGAGAAAGAAAGGAGAAAGCCACCAATTCCTCTTTAAATAGTGAGGGTGGGTGATTCTAAGACTGCGCTGCTGCTCTCGGGAGCCAATGGGGAGGAAAGTCCGGAGGAGGCTGATGGGTTTTCAAGGCCCCCTCCTCTAGTCACTCCCCACCACCCCCAGGTGCTCGGGAGGTAGGGAAGAAGCTGGGGGGGGGGCAGGGACCACACTGTTTCATCTTCCTGCCCCACTCTGCTCCTGCGTGAGTGACAGGTGAGGGAAGGCGAGGGCCTTTTTCTTAAGTACTGGGTGACTTTATACCCAAGAGTCCCAGAAATAGGTGGTGCTGGAGGCATCCTTTGCAGATGAAACCACACTGCCAGTGGGTGTGGTGCAGAGATGAAAACCCTGCCCTTTTGACTCCAGATTTCTGTGCCTGCTGCTGGGGGCAGTTGCTTGTCTTTCCTGTGTGTTTCCATGCAGGAGTCTCTGGGCAGAACCTTGTACATGGCAGGTAAACACTCTTCCGCTGAGCTGTCTCCCTAGCCCAGGTTACGTATATTTTGTTTTCTCCTTTTTAGATTGCTTATATTCTCCCTGCATGTATTGTATTGCGTGCACATGCGCATATAATGTGTACATGTGGAAGTCAGAGGTCAGTGTGTCGGGTTTTTTTTTTTTTTTTTAAATTCTTGTGACAGGGTCTCTCACTCCACCTGCACCTCACTGATTCAGCTAGCTTGGCTGGCCTGAGAGCTTAAGGCCTCCTGTCTCTGCCTTCACCCCATCCCATCTATCTCTGCACCCTGGTTTTATACAGACACTAGGGATTGAACTCAGATCCTTGTGCTTGCACAGAGGCATTTTCCTGACCGACCGCCCGCTTCCCCACAGCCCCTGATATAGTCTTAGAAGAAACAGAGCAAGGTCTGTGGGCCAGAGCCAGAGATACAGAACATTGGGACAGAAGCTTGGCCCAGAGATAGGCAGAAGGGCTTGGTTGGAATGGGAGCTGCTGGTGCAGGAACCCAGACCAAAGGTTCTGCAGCACAGCCAGGACCACAGGGGTAGGCATCCTGGTTTTAGTGAGGTTGTGGGCAGGCCCGTGGTAGGTCCATGACACGTTTCTTCTGTGGGGGCATGGCCATACACCGTCGGGCTGACCCTGGATAAACTGTGAGGGATTAGCTTTTGGGATTACAGGGAAAATAAGAACTTGCCTTGTAGAGGCTTGCAATAGAGGTCTGCCACAGCTCCGTTGTCCGCTGAGAGCCAGTGGGCCCTTCCAAACTAGCTGTTACCTTGTTCCGTCCTGCTTGGATCCTCTCTTAGTCTTCATCTTCCTTTTCCAGTGTTAGCTGCCAAGGTTGTAATGGGGAGTCAGGGGCTTAGCATGGTATATCTACCAGACATGGTCTATATGCTGACCCAAACGGTCTCCACGGCGGCTCAGAAGCATTGCAACCAACTGCACTTTCCCACTGAGAAAGCCGAGTCACCAGACCAGACCCCCTTCTTAGATGGTTCTAGAATGAAGCTCAGGGCTCTGGTATACGTACTAGTTTTTTTTGTTTTATTTACAAATTAGAAAGCTGGGACAGAGTGAGGAAATCTCTAAGTGTTTCTCAGTTGCTATTCTAGAACTTTCTTCTTTCTCGAGTCCATTTTCCCTGTCATGTCTGTGCCTTTGTTTAGTGCTATCAGCACAGCCAGTGCTGAAGAGGACCTGCCTCTGCCTTTAAGGAGCCCCAAGGAGGTGCTGGCACTTGGTGCTTCTTGCTTGTTTTGTGGTCATGCTTAACTCACTTAAACCTGGGAACTGAACTGCTTTTCTGTCTCCAGGTCATGTTCCCCCCAACAAGGACTGGCTAAGCCATTGTCCTCAAAGCATGTTCTCCAGGGGTACCCTGCGGGCAGTCAGACAGCCAGACACCATCGATCCGGGTTGGGCGGTTTATGGTATCAGTGCTTGGGAACACTGTGAGTGCGAGAGGAACCTGGGCTGGACATGTTGGAGGCTCCCTGTAGAAGAAGGTAGGGGTAGTTACTGAGGGATCAGATGAGCCATAATGGAAAGGGGGGCTCATTTTTGAGTGTGAGAACTGTAGGACCAGGGTGTAGGGGACAGAGCGTGTAGGAAATAAAAACCAACTCAGGGTACCTTGAAGACGCCCCAGGATGCACATACAAGGGCAGACAGTAGGAAAGAGAAGAGTGTACAAGTTGTTGGCGGCTCAAAACACTTCTTCCAGGGGTGTGGGCACAAGGAGGGACTTAATGTTGAGTTGCCAGGAACTCCGATGGTCTGATACATTTTTCTGCTCAAGTATGACCTTACCCGTCACGACCTGGCCTGGTAGTTAAGGGGTTGAGGTCTAAGTTCATATCTTAACTCTGTGCTGCATGTACCAGTGGTGGGGAGTTTGCTGATCCCTGAGCCTATTTCTTCAGATGGTAAGAGGGACTCCAACCCTCCTTATCTTGTAGCATCCAGTACCCTGCAGTATAACACCGAGCATCCTTCCCTGTGCCATGGCCCATCCCTCTTTGAAACAGGGCACCGAAGGCGTCAGTCTGTACTGCAGCACCTAGCACTCTCCTTCTAACACAGTACCAGTACCCTCGCCCTGCAGTACATACAGCACAGAGCTGGACACGCACTGAACCCCAGCAGCTGTGAGCTGTTGCTTTCATTAGAGGGTGCCACTTGGAGGACCAAGCCTGGAGGGACAGAAGTCCACGTGTCACCTGTGCATGCATTCCAGGTGGTTGTGGAGAAGATGAGTTAGGGAGAAAGGTCTTTGGAGGAGTTGAGCACATGGAGACCTTGCCTCATTCTCAAACAAATGCCCAAGCCACCTAGTATTTACTGGTGAATGGATCTCAGTGTGTGTGTGAGGGAGGGGCCATTATCAGGAAGGTGGGGACTGTCATGGTGGCCAGGCCTGACCTTCTGGAGTCTTCTTACGATGAGGCTCTATACTAAGGGTTGGCAGCCTGTGGCCTGGGCATAGCTAATTGTGTGTGGATGGACATTCAAACTGGACAGGTGGAGATACCACAAAAATAGACCCATGGGCCAGGCCAGAGCCTGAGAGGAAGGTCAGGGGGACACATGATGACCAGGCAGAAAGATTGAGAGCATGCGGCTCTGGGGAAGGGACCAGCTTGGCCTGGGACAGATTCAGGCAAGTGAAGAGTGCTGAAGAAGTGCTACGTCTTGCCCAGTGCTCCCTCAAGAGAACATAGTTTCCCTTCAAGACCCGAGATAGGGAGACTTTGTAGAACTTAAAAGGCTCTCCTGCCGTTTTCATCCAGCCTGGCATACTAAGGCTATCTTCCCAGCCAGGCAGCAGGGGGCACCAACAGTAGTTGTCGGGGAGAGGAAGGTATGCCAGGCAACCTGGGGTTGCCCGTGAGGAAGCCATTCTTCCCACCCCAAGGCCTGCTCACAAGATACCGGAGTTTTATATTCTGAACAGAGCCTTGGAGATACCAGATGAACAACAGGCAGATGATGTATGCAACAATATGCAAATTGGCACCTGCTTGTTGGGCATTTTTCTTAAAGGACAAGGTCGCTCAGTGTCAAGTGAACATGAATGTTGGCTTAGATGAAGCTTGTTGCAAGATTGTTGTTGTGTGGGCTGGTGCCTGTACCTCGGAGCTGCGGATTCTGCATCTCCCAGCCAGCATGTTCGAGGGCCGGTGCCGTTGTTCGGTGTTGTAGAAATCTGTTACAATGAGCACCATTTCCCGGGTCACCCAGAAAGCAGGGAGGAGTCAGTCGGCAAGGTCAGCTGCTCTCCAAAGCCCCTTCCCTGTGGGTGGCTTGGGACTGGAGCAAGCAAAGGGGAGTCAGGAAGAGCCAACTGCCCTGGGTCCTAACTATGGCCCACCCTTACTGCTGAGTCACCCTAGGGACTGTGAGTCAAACTCTCCCAGCCTCAGCTTCCCCATCTGCAGAAGGAAACACTGACATTCACAAGCCCAGCGAGAATCACACTTGGTGGCAGTTGAGTGAATGGCCAGCACAGTGGCTGACACCTCTCCCAGGCTGGCGGTTCCTCCTCACACCTTCCGCCTGAGCTGTCACCTGCCCACATTCCCGGGAGGTTCTACTAGCAGGGATTTTTGCTGGGCCTTCCCTCCTCTGTGAGGCTTCTGATTTTAACAGATCAGAGCTTAGCTGTGTTTTTTTTTTTTTTCTCGCCTGACTTCCAGCAGGTGAGATGCTAACTTTCAACACAGCTCCTATACATGGAGACATCTGGAGCTGCTGACAAGGGTGCTGCTCCTTCTCGTGTTGAGAGCATAAGACTTGCTATGGCTCAGGCCACTGTGTTTGGAGGGGCTCAGAGCTGGAGGCCATTGTTAAGGGGACCCTAGCCAGCCTTCTCTGGGGATAGCTGGGGATGGTACTGCCTTAGGTAGCATTACACCTGCCTGGAATGGCCAAGCTCCACCAACCTGGATGGGCATGGCTCCTGCACAGGCTGGGCTTTGATGAGGAAGACAGGGAAGGACTGTCTTTCTCTCTCTTTCTTTCTTTCTTTCTTTCTTTCTTTCTTTCTTTCTTTCTTCTTTCGAGACAGTGTCTCTCTGAGTTAGCCTCAGCTGTCCTGGACTCCCTTTGTAGACCAGGCTGGCCTTGAACTCACATTGATCCGCCTGCCTCTGCCTCCCAAGTGTTGAGATTAAAGGCATGCACCACCACGCGTGGCTGGGACTGTCTTTCAGGACTCCAAGGTCCAGAGAGGTTATGCGAGTTATCCAAGCGCACTCAACCTTGTAAGTAGCGGAGGCACCCCTGGTTCTAGCGACTCTGTCATTTCCCTCTTTTCCCACAATTCTGCAAGCATTCTAGGCTCCAAGAGTGGAAAGCACCAGGAGCCAGCCAGGGGCCTCTCCTCACTCCAGCACACTGCCATCTTTTCTTAAAGTGCTTGTGATTTCACTGCAGGCAGGGAGAGCAGCCACTGACTCCTGAGCTGGGCGGCTTTGCACAGTGGACAGTGGGGATTTAGTTCTTCTTGCTGGGGGTGGAGGCTGGAGGACCAAAAGTGGGTTAGGCTGGGAATGTAAAATCACTGCTCTGCTGTTTACTTCACACACATAGGTTCCATGCCCAGGATGGCAAGGGAAAAGCGAGCGATTGAGCAAGTAAATGGGACAGACATGGCCCCGCAAAGGACTCTTGTTTTTGGCAGTAGCATCTCTTCTGAAAGCCAGTGGCCTTGTGATGTTAGGAGCTCCTTCATCTGTCCATGGCTCCCACTCCTCCTTGGTCCACGCTGTTGTCAGGGAGTCTGAGAGCCCTTAGGGGTGAGATGAAATGGATGTGACCTGGGAGCCAGTCTTGCATGTGGGCTGAGTCTGGAGTTTCCTCACAGGCAGGTGACATCATAGACAGTGCTTCTGTCCCAGCAGCTTGGGCGAGTATGCCACAGCCTTAAAATGGGTGCTTCCTTTCTCTTCCATGAAAACAACAGCAGAGCCGTCAGGATGGCTCAAGGGATAAAGGCACTGGATGCCAAGTCTGACTCTCTGAGTTCAAACCCCGCGACCAACAAGGTGCAGGGCGAGAACTAGCTTCTGTAAGTTGCCCTCTGACCTCCGCATGTGCTCTCCTGCATAAGGAAACACATGTAATTAAAGAAGACAAGATTCCAAGTGGGTATGGGTGTCTAATTCGGTGGTGAAAAAGGGAGTCAGAAAGAAGCCAAGATAAGGAGTATTTCCAAAGGGTCTACTCTATGCCTTCGCATACTGTGTTAATGCCGAGCAACGACACATGAGGTAGATGTCACTAGTCCCACTTTAGAGATGCTGGAGCCTCAGAAGGGTGTGTCCTGACCAGGATGTTGCAGCTGCAGTATCAGAGCTAGGACGTGAGCATAGGATAGCATGGCTGAAGCCTTCCTGCACATCAGACAGGCTGTGGCAGGCTGGCTCTTAGGTGTGCTTGCCTTCCTGCCCTCCTTCCTTCCTTGCTTCCTATACTTCTTTTTTCTTTAAAAAAAAATTTTTTTTGAGTCAGAATTTTTCTGTGTAGCCCTGGCTGCCCTAGATTAAAGGCATGTGCACCACCACTGGCGAGTGTGCTCTTTCAAGCCAAAAACCTGTTTGGTCTTCCAGAGCCACCCTCCCCACCACGGCCTCCTTGCTCCCTGTCCTCCCATTGTACTCCTAATTGGCCCACTCACCTGGCCTTGTACCCCTGGGGTGTGTGGAGGGGCGGACAGAGTGTTGTCAGTTTAATGGAGAGGTTTGTGGGGGGGGGGCTTCTGCAGCCCACATCAGGGAAGGTCGGGCTTGCACACTCCTTGAGTTTCCGTGCCTGCTCTGTGGCTCTGTGAGTCTCGGTCTCTAGGTTTGTAAGTGGGGACAGTGACGCTTGCTCCCTGTGAGGGTGTGTGCTGTGATGGCTTTGAGAAGGGCTTGGTGAGTATCAAATAGTACATCGACAGTGTTCTCACCAAATCAACTTCCGGTGCTGCCTTTGCCCCTCAACCTGAGGACGAGAATGAGCTCTGCTCCTCGCCTCCTCCAGACGGAGTCATCTGGGCCCTATGTGCCTGTCTACCCTGCCACTTGTCTCCTGCAGACTCGCCAGGTCTCAGCCCTGCACTGTCACTGGCCAGCTTTAGGAAGTCGCTCCAATGTCTTGATTCACAGTGTCCTTGGTGCCTGATGGTAACCAGGCTGTCAGGCCTCTGTGGGAAATGACAGGCTGCTGTCAGTAAGCGTGTGACCTGGCTTTTGGCTTCCACTAAAGCACTCAGTAAGGGTCAGCTGAGATTGTGGGTGGCTGGGAAGGACCTCTCTGGCTAGGCATGGGCAAGCTTGGCGTCTGGCCGCTTATTTTGTCATCTGGAGAAGGGAGCTGGGAGCTATAGGAGGCTCCCTCAGGCCATCTTGGGATAGTTGTGGTGACCAGATGGAGCCGGGGAGTGAACAGAAGAAGACAGGGGGTGCTCTGGTGTCAGGGTACTGCCTGTCCGTGCGTGCAGTGTCTACTGGAGGGGTGGGCTGGAGGGTTATCTTCAGGTCTCAGCTGTGTAAACCTGTGAAGGCAGTGCAGCTAAGTGGATTTCCTCACTATCAGGAGACAGCTGAGAGACAGGCAGGCCCCTTTGGCCAGCCGCCCTTCTTGCTGCCTCCTCCCTGCAGGCCAGTGCTTGGCATGAGGCCTGTTTGTCTCCTGAACCCTCTGAGCAGCAGGGATTTAATTACTATAATGTAAGGAGCTGTGGCTCCAGGCCTTCTGGCAGAGAGGAAGCAGATTTCTCTCCTCGCTGGGAGAATAAAAACTGATGGGAGAGAGAGAAGTGACCCCTTCTAACTCCCCCAAGAGGCTGTTGAAGCTAATGGGGAGCTTTTTTTTGGGGGGGGGATAAAAAGAGAGGAGCAGGTAGGATCGGGGTCAGGGTAGAGGGTAGTGGGGAGAATAATCAATTTCAGGGCCTTAGCTGTTCAATTTTGCATTCTGTGAATAATTCAGCTAAGCTGCCTCTGTTTCCCCAGTGATCCGGGCAAGAGCCATCTATCAAGCACCTACTGGGTGCTACCTATAGAGCCCCTGAGAACCTCCCTGTCCAGGCAGGAACACAGGTACGTTTACCCGACCAACAGATGGCTGGTGACCACCTGTGAGCGGCCAGCCAGTTATTCTAGGCACAACACAGTATAAAAACAAAACAAAACAAAACAAAACAAAACAAAACAAAAAACCAATAACACAGTAGACAGAAGTCTTGCCCTTGGGGACTCACGTGTCCATAGCAGAACCCAACAGTGAAGGGTACCAGCTAATTATATATTATGCTTGAAGTGCTAGGAAGGAAAAGAAAGCTAGGATAGGAGGGCACGGAGTTCCAAGGGAGAAGCTAGTCACCTTAAATAAGTGTTCAGAGGAGGCTTTGCTGAGAAGGTGACATTGTGAAGATCTGAGCTTGGCGAGCAAGCCAGGCATCCTTGGGGGTGGAGGGCAGGGACTAGCAACATGAAGGCCTGGGTCAGGCTTATGGCTGCTGTGGTCAAGACAGTCCCGTCTGGTAGAAGTTGAGCACGAACTCTCTTGGCCGTTTCATGTTTCCCAGGGGCCATATATTTTAAAAAGTAGGGCGCATGAAATTTATGTTAATATTTTCACTTCTTGTGATGAGGCAAGATAGTATAGTTTCAATGCGTAAGCGATGTAAAAGGTTTCAGTGACATGTTTTGCGCCATGTCTGGCGTATATCTGACGGCCCATCTCAGCCAGACACTAAATCTTCCTCGGAAACACTTACCCTGCTTTAGAGCCCATAAAATTTATCATTAAATAAACACGTTGTTGCAAGTGTACTTCAGAGTTTCCGAATGAATTAATGGTGAATCAGTTTTAAATTTACAGTTATTTATTTTGGTGCTAGGGGTTGAACCCTGGGCTCTACATGTGCTGGGCACATGCTGTGCGACTGAGCTCCAGCCCGCAGTCCCTGGAGCATTCATTTTCAGATGGAAAAACTGACAACGAGATGCACATATAAATTCCTTGTACTAGCAATGTCGGTAGGGCTTGGTGGAACTCGTGACATCCGATAGAAACTTCCAAGGAGTGAAGAGCTCCCCAGCTCTTCCTGTGTGAACAATGGGAGCACGGATGATGGGAGGGGCTTGAGGCCAGCAAAGAGGCAGTGATTAGAGCATGCTGTGAAGTGTCTTCCCTTTACCCTGGTGAGATGGCATCAGGTGAGGGCTGTAAGCAGAGACCAACAAAGTGGCTTTGGTTTTAGAGTTGGGCACAGACAGGGAAGCCCTTAGGAGGTGTGTGGACACTTCAGGGGTGGCTGGTGGTGATTTAGACCCAAAGGTAACAGCGAGGTGATGAAAGTGGTTGGTCCTTACAGTGTTTGGAAGAGTAGGTTTCTGGGGAGCCTCATAAAGTGGGGAGGTGGTGCGTGAGGATTATAGTGTGATCCTAGACACTGGGTGTGTAGTGCCCTAGAGAGAACCATACTTATTCTCATGCAAGTATGGGAGAGCTCTACTCGGGTTAGAGAAAGCACTTGCCCAGCCAGCCCCTTCCGGTGATGGGTACCTCCCCTTGCATTCCAGAGGACAGTTTGTGACAAGGTTGACATCCTTTAAAACAAAATCAGGGTATAGGCAGGATGACTGAGCGGGGTGTGGATGCTTATGATGGCTGAGCCCAGCACCTGAGCCCAGTCCCTGGAACCCAAATAGCAGAAGAAGACAACAGACTCCTGCACGTGTGTGCCATGGCATGTGTAGACCCACAGTCTCACAAAATAACCAAATATTAAAAAGAAAAATACCCCAAATAAATGAGTAAGGGACCAAGGAGGTAGGTCAGAGGGCAAAGCTCTTGCAGCATGTGAGTGAGGACTCAACTTTGATTCCACTAGAAGACTTCGAGTGGGTGCAGTGGTACATATCTGCAATCCCAGGGTTTCTAAGGAGAGACAGGAGAGCCCCTCGAAGCCCATAGGCCAGCTAGCCCCTGTATGCAGTTGTCAACAACGGAGAGATTCTGTGTCAAACAAGGGGGAAGGTGAGAGCCAACACTGAGAGACCACACCCAAGGACCGCACCCATGCATGCTCACTCCCAACCAAGAAACAAAACGGCACCCACAGCACCCACATCAAATACATTATCTGTGGGTACAGAGTCGCTAGTGTTGAGTTCCTAAAGGTCACAGGAAGTTAATAGGGTCTTTCTGGGTCAAGATCAAGTCTTCCCCTTTCTGGGCTGACCCCAGAACACTTTGATATATAAGGTCAGAAGTGACCAGAGACTCTTTTGGGTGTATCCAGGAGATGACTGAAATATGACAGACACCACAAAGCCCTAATGTTCTAACACCTTCAATTCCATGGTCATCGGGGGATGGGGGGAAGGGCTAGCGAGCTTGAAAAGATAGGTGTTGAGGGATGCCAGGGAGTGCCAGTCTCGTGCTCATTAGCCGAACCATTGTGTTTTTCCTAGGGCTCTAGGGGACCACTAAGGCATGCCATTGTTTTCTTCATAGGGGGCGCCCTGGACAGGGGAGGAGTAGCTTTAGAGTTCTCCTGATCTCTTGGTATCTGATGGTTGGCTTTGGGTCCAGAGGGTGAGGCCCTGAGGGTCTTGGGACCTGTGGTCCAGCTCCCCTCATTGGTCAGTCAGGCATGCTGGGTGTTGCCCTTCCTTCTGACCCATTCAGAGTTGGACCCTACCACTAGTTGACTTTAGCAACTTAATCATCAGCTGTATTTGGCCAGTAGTGGTGCAGGCAAGCGTGATGTCCAAGAAATATGGTGGTCCACTGGCTTGGTCAATGCTGATTCCTTTCTCCTTACATGAGGCACCTCAGGAGGACCACACACAAGCTTCTCTGGCATTTGAGTGGAGAGCGATGGCCTGTCTGGGCCTGGGATGTTGATGAGGAACAAGAGGCAGGGAGAGGGGGACTGTAGGAGAGACTTGTGGTCCACCTGGCCTGTGAGCTAAGGCTTTCCAAGCAGTCATGTGGCAGAGCCTGCACATATGTTTGGTCCTCACAAGCAGGGGAAGGATTTGACAGACATAATAATGAGCGGGGCCAGGGATAGTCACTGAAGCAAGGCATTGCTCGGTTCCAACAGCAGAGGTCAAGGAAGCCTGGATAGATGGCTTGTTACAAGGACAAATGGAGCATGAAATGGCTGTCCTAACTGCAGTGTGACGCTGCTCTGTCTCCTCTGGGATGCTGTGTTAGGACTCAGGCTTCAATTTTGTTTTGTTGAGAGTCTCACTATGAAGGCCCCCACTGGCCCAGAGCTTGGTACATAAACCAGGCTGGCCTCAAACTCAGAGAGATTTGCCTGCCTCTGCCACAAGGCATGCGTTACCACACCAGGTTCTCAGACTTGAATTTAAGTTCTGAGTTCAAGTTCATGCTCATGTTCATGGCCCTCTGGAGTTCTTTGTTTGTTTCTAATCTCTGTGCCTTTACATCCTTGGAGGTTTTATCTGTCGATAGGGCTAAGGCATGAACTACATGGGAGCCTGTGAGAAGGAGAGACCTAGGGATTTTTCCAGGACCCATGTCTATGTAAGGATGTCAGACCCTCTCGAGCTGGAGCTAAAGACGGTAGTGTGCTGCCATGTGGGTGCTGGGAATCCAACCAGGGTCCTCTGGAAGAGCAGCCTTAGCCAACATCTTGGCCTTAGGTTGTTGTTTCTGAGAATGGGTAGAGCTGATGTCTCCATTTAAGGAAGATGGGATTTGCAGGGCTCTTCTGTGTATGTGAGTGGGACACTCAGCTGGTTGAGTGGCAGGAAGCCAGGGTCAAGCTAGAAGCCATCTGAGGTTATGTGGGCCATTGCTCTCCCGGATCACCTTGGGAAGTAACCACTTGGGCTGAGTTGTAGACCAGCCCCTGGGGAAGACAGATCCAGGAAAGATAGGAAGTGACAAGAGGGCACATGTTGGACTTGCTACTGGGAGGCCTCTCGCTGATGCTTGCTTGCTCTTTGCTCGGTGCTGACCCTGGTGACGTTGGGAACACTGAGACAGACAGTGTGTGGTTGAGGAATATGCCGGCTGTAGTAGCACAGAGGCATGCAGACTGCTAGGAGCTCCACACAGGCTCTTCTTCCTCCTTTTTTTTTTTTTTTTTTTGTTTCTAATACCATTTTTTATTTTTTACATATACATTTATACATATATAAAATAAACTATATAGGGCAAGAAGACCATAAAACAATCAGGAATTATATTACTGTTACATTCATAGTGTTTTGGGTATTTGTATTTGGCAGCCTTGAAGAAAACATTTTTCTATATTGGCGAGTTTAAAATTCTGAATGTAAATCAATATCCATCATATCTCATCTCTATCAACTTAAAACATCTCTCTAGACCTAAAAACACCTTAACTCCTACACGACTAAGCTTAATTGGGAAACTCAACTATTTGGTCTTCAACCCCATCAGAGACTTAAGAAGGAATAAAATTAATTACCTGAGTAAACAGGAAGTGCAGGTTTGCAGCTTCCAAAGAGGGGGTGGGAGAAAGACAGAGTCACATAGCTCTCTATAACGTTGGGGCATCATCTTCAGCCTTCTGGCCCAGTATATCTGACAGACATATTTGTGAGATAGGAACTATTGAGGACTTGCTTACCCTGTCTTGGCAGAGTTTGGCCATCGACTCTACCTGCATCCAAGCTTGCCTATTTTTTTAGGCAGAATTCTTTCAGTGGTCGAAATGAGAACATTTTGCCCAGTGGCTGGTTTGCCACATTTGAAGCCATCTCCATAAGGAGGTTCTTTGATGTTCATCATCTTCTTTGAGGTAGGCTGGGTGTTGCCAGGAGTTAACCTTATTGTCAAAGAATCCTTAAAACAATTAAAAACATCTTTAAATGCCATATTCTGTAGGACTCTGAGGTTTTTGAAGACCTTATCTAACTATTTTACCTTATCTGTCTATAGAATCATGTCTATCTGTTATACTTAGGATGTCTAGTCTTGAGATATAGATAGACTAGTAATTGACATGACCATGATTTGATCAATTAACTATTAACTTGTCTTCCTTTTTTGGTTTTTGAGACAGAGTTTCTTTGCATAGCCTTGGTTGTCCTGGACTCACTTTGTAGACCAGGCTGGCCTTGAACTCACAGAGATTTGCCTGCCTTTGCCTCCCAAGTGCTGGGATTACAGGCCTGGGCCACCATGGCCAGTTACCCAGGTTCCTTCTCCTCCTCCTCCTTTTTTTTTTGAGAGAGGGTTTCTCTGTGTAGCCCTGGCTCTCCTGGATTCACTTTGTAGACCAGGCTGGCCTTGAACTCCTAGAGCTCTGCCTGTTTCTGCCTCCCAAGTGCTGGGCTTAGGCTCCTCCTTCTTAAGGGTGCCCAGCAAATCTGAATGTCTGGAGACTTCTCAGATGCACTGGGGCTTGACTGGGGCTTTCAGGGCTTCATGAGGCAGAGGAGAAAGAGCCTCAGAACTTCACGGGACAATGGTGTGTGTGTGTGTGTGTGTGTGTGTGTGTGTGTGTGTGTGTGTGTGCAGGGGCACAAGCCAAGGCTCCAAATCAGAGAGTGCAGGGTGTTCTTAGTGAGGAACAAAGGAGGCAGGTTTCTCTGAGAGCGGTAAGGAACAGACTACAATGGGACAGGAGTTCCCTGTTCACGAGGGTCTTTGCATACCAGGCTGAGGGCTTTGTGGCTTGTTGCAAGGCACGATGAGCATGGCAGTGGCGTGATTACTCTCTGGCACAGAGACTAGTAGTAGGAAGAAGCTGGCAGCGTGAAGTAAGGGGCTTGAACCAGGCTAGGGTCGGTGGAAAGGAAAAAGTGGGGGGTGACAAGAGGGCACATGGAGGGCGTCTCCTTCCAGCCCAGGGTTACAGAGGCTCTGTGTGAAGGTTGATACAAGCACTGTGGCTTGACTGCCTCACTGCTTTGATCAAAATCCAGCCCTTCCTTGGAGGATAGGCAGCAGTGAGCAGCCGGACAGCCTGCTGTCCCAGAGAGATGGGTGGCAGTGTGCCCATACCAGCCGGCACCAACTGGCACCAGCACTCTGGCTGGGGGTCTCTCCTTCTGGAAACCGTGAGCACTGGCTTCCAGCCAGACCTTATGGAGATGGAGACACCCTCTTCCTGCATGTTTTCAGAGATATGGGGGTAGCGACAGCGTGTAAAGCCAGCCCTTCTAGTCTTCGCATGGTAGCCTGGGGAGCGTCTGGCTGTGCGTAGGGGCAAGCGGGCAACCGCCAGGGCCCCGTGAGCCTCAGATTCTGTGGGTTATTAGTGAGTGTACCCATACTTAACCCATGCAGTGGTTGCAATCGAGGACTCAAGGGCACAGGTGGAAGGTTCTTGGCTCAGCCACTGTCACTCTTTTTAATTGCCAAGAAGTGGTGATGGGTTGGGTGGAGAGGCAGGGCTATGGTTGCCATTGAAGGAGAAGTGTGGGACAAGGTGGAGATGGCATTTCTCTGAGGCTGTGGCTTTGGAGGGCTGGAGGAGCGCAGGGGGCAGCCCAGCAGGAGCCTGGGGCCAGTCCAGCTGGTGGCTCACAGGTGATTTTTGTTATCTCACATAAGGACTGGCTTTTCAAAACACCAGCATCCCTAGCAGTCTCTTCAGTGCAGTGACCAGAGAGGAGGTCAAGTGGGGTCAACAGGTCAGCCTAGCCTCTGGTCTTGTCTGTGTTAGTGGAGACTTTCCTAGGTCCCCAGTAGCTGGATCTCTTTCCAGGGCTCTGGTTGGGGCGTGGCCCAGTTCAGAGAAGAAAGTCCTGCCTGGTCTGGCTCGCTTGCACTGATGTCACTGTCCTCTGTCCTCTCTGTGTGTGACCTGGACAACTAGGAAGGCTCCCCAAGGGACAGTGTCCTGCATAGAGCAGGACGGTGATGCCGCTTTCTGGAGTCCTCAGGGGGAACCCGAGAGATGAGAGATGTGCCGGCAACAACACACAGAGGCTGTGCAGGTATTTGATAAGGGAACGAGGATGGGCTAGGCATGGAATAGCAGAGCTGGGTGAGCAGGAGACAGGCCTAAGGGGAGGCCCACAGCAGAGGATCTGTGATGAAAGGCCGGTGCATACTCCCAGCCACGTGAGAGCAGAAAGACTGAATGTGCAAGTGTGTGTGTGTGTGGTGGGGGAGCTGGGGGCTGGGCTTGGGGGATGCTCCAATGTTTTTCTCACAGTGAGTGATAAGGTGTGGCTGTGTCAACAGCCCTAGTGACTTGCAGACTGATAAGCATCCGTTCTTCCTTCAGTGAGTACAGTAGTCCCCAAAGGGCAGTACCCCAAATGCTTCGCTTACCCCCAACAGTGGCTGAGGAACAGAGCGCATCTGAAGGCACGTTCTCTTCGCTGCTGTGCCCCTACTCATATGCCTTAGGGCTGTTTTCTTCTCATGGAACTTGATCCAGCCCTGTGGAAACTGGCTGCAGCCACCTAAGGGCTGTGGTGGACTGAGGAGTGGGGCAGATTTGTCTACTCTAGGGGCCATGTTGCCTGCAGAGATACGAAACATGAGTAAAACCGGCTGGAAGTTGGTCTGCTTTTTACTATGCTCTTGTGAACAGGGTCAGTGTACTCTTCTCTGGTGTGGTAGGATGCAGTTCCTCCCCTGGGCTAGAATGTGGCTGGCTAATGGTCCTATAGCCCAAGGTCGACATGGCTGCAAGCATCCAGACTAGTCTTGAGTCTTGGTCCAGGAGGCCCTGGGTGATTTGAAAGATGAACCCACCCAGGACTGCTGAGATTTGGGAGCCAAGGAACCAGAGAGAGGGTCCAAGATCTCCCTGTGGGATAAAGGTAGAGGAATAGATACGTACGCCAAGGGGGTACAGATGGCAGACAGAAGCTCACGCCAGGAGAGGCATCATCTGGGTCCTTGGTTGTAAGCAGAGGAGAACATGTCTGCTCTATCTCCTGGGACTTGGCTAAAAAAAGCCAGCAGTGATGAGTTCCAGAAGACCTCCTCCTACCAAGGGTGCTCTGGGGCAGTAGGCAGCTTTCTGTTTTCCAATTGGGAAGCAAAGGAATCAAATCTTTCTTCTGGGCTTGAGGTAGAGCACCGGGGAAGGGCAAGGCTTAAGTTTTCTTTCCCTGAGTAACAAGGGTATCTCTGAGAACCACCACGAGCAGTTTAGTGTTGTCCTGCAGTTATTCAAACAGGACACGTGTGTGTGTGTGTGTGTGTGTGTGTGTGTGTGTGTGTGTGTGTGCGTGTGTGCGTGTGTGTGTGTGTGCGTGTGTGCGTGTGTGTGTGTGTTCGTGCGTGCGCGCGCGCACGTGAGTGAGCGAGCGAGAGCGTATGTTGGAGGCAGTGTTGGGCTCCTTTTCTGGCTGAGCCCTTAGAGGACCTTGTCCCAGGACATCCAGGCCAGAGTCCATTTTGGAGATGCGTTCCTGCTGCAACTGAATGTGGGTGTTGATTAAGGCGCTCATGGTCCTGTGTGGTAGGGGCCTGGCAGTGACAGCAAGACTTCTTTTGGTCCACAGGATTCCTTCCAGAGGCAGGTGTGTCCCATGCCCTCAGAACCCATCTGGAACTGGTCAGCAGGTGAAGGGGTGTTGTATGGGGCTCCTGAGGCTGAGCAACCAGGCAAGGCATAGCCTATAAGCACTTCTCAGAAATGTGTGGTACGGGTACCATGTTGGCTGGGTACTGAAGAGTTGGCAGGATGTAGACTAGGCATAGCAAAGAGGTTTTATCTGGGTGTTAATTCTGAACAGTTGGTACCAGCTGCCAGAAGAGCTGTGATGAGAAGGATTCTGAGGTGCTATCTGAGCTCAGCGAGAAAAGTGCTGTGATTGATTTGTGATGTCTGTCATGGCAAGGAGAGATGGAGGGGAGAGGGGGTTTGCTTTCACTGGTGTTGCTGAAGGAATACAGAGATCTAGACTGCCCATTAGTGAATAATTCATACTTCTTTGTATCCCTTATCCTTAAAATGAGAGTGGTAGGCTTATTGTCTAGTTAGTAAGATAATGGAGCTAAACATTTTGTAAAAGATGAAAATGTGGAACGTGGATTTCACTGGACTGGACTCACTCAGGAGCCCAAAGTGATTTCATAGCCATAGTACAGTTTCTACGTCTCTGCTTGTTGTGGGAACCGCAGAACCGACAGCGTGTAAGACACTTGATTGGCATGACCTGTGACCAGGCCTGTGCCAGGCATCTGGGACCATGCTACATTCTTGGCTAAAGTGTCAAAGAAGTGTTTGGTTACAGTTCTGACTGGTAGTCACTTCATTTCTGTCAACGACTCCCCTAATGAAGATTTAGACAGTTTCTCTGTGTAATGAGAAAAAGGACAGAAATCTCTCTCTAGAACTTTGTCTCTGAGTCTCCATTAAAGGCAGCAAAATGGCTTTATAAAGTCTGAAAGCCTGATGAGATCGTGTACTAACAATGCATACATTATGCAAATCTGGGTGTAGTTATTCAATTTGCATAATAGATGGGCTGAAGGAGGCCTGGGAAGGGCCCCCAGGCACCCCACAGGGTGAGTCTCCCCTTTCCCATGATCCTCCTTGGCCTCGAGACTTCTGCTCTTGGTTCCCTGCTAGCCTGCCCCTCTGTAGTCACCCTCACTTGCCAGACAGTCACCCAGGCAGGCACAGAGGGAGGACCTTGTGCTTGCTTCTTGAGCAGAGGGTCTTCTTTAACGCTCATAGCCCCTCTGTGGACAGCCTCCTGAGAGCTCCCCCAGGTCACTGAAGCTCTTATATCTGTCCTGCTGAGGCACTGGCCTTGTTTAGTGACATCTCAAATTGTTAAGTCTTGCCACTGGGTGATTATTTCTGGGACTCTGTGGAGCAGAGGTTGGGGGGTGGGGGGACATCCCTCCTGAACTCTCTGCGTTCTCTCCGGACATAGCTGATGATTTCTTTGAAAGGTTTTTATGCCCTCGCTATGAGGGGTTTCATTCCAACCTTCCATTTTTCCTCCCCACCTCCGAAGCCCTTGCTAAGCCCCTCTCTGTCCTACACCCCCAGGGGCTGGTACTCAAAGCCGGTGTCTCCTGCACGCTAGGCGGGCTAAGACAGAGCACTAGCACCCCACCTCCCCTGCCAATCTCAAGACTTTGGATTTGATGAGGGCTGAAATTGAGACCAAGGGTATTTGAGGTCAGGACCCAGTGGGGTACTCCCTGGAAGACCCGGGGATTTGGAGGGTTCAGGTTTAAGGAGTCCTGGGAGCCATCTGTGTAGGTCAGACAGGTGTTGGGAACAGCTGGACAGTTGGCCTCTCTGGATGGTGCAGAGGGTGTGTTCTGTGTAATAGACAGACACAAGAGCTACCTCTGGCCGAGGGTGGACACGGGGCTTAAGTCTGCAAACAGTCTGGGGCTTGGTGTGGTCGAAGCTGCTCAAAGCTGTTCAAAGCTCCCAATACTAGAGCTCAGGGCAGGGCTATAAGACTCTGAAGATAAACAAGAAATAGCTTTTTTTGACTAAGTTCCAGCTGCAACCACCTAACCTGGTCTAGGCACTCCATGAAGTCACCACGTTTATTGCCCCCATTTTATAGCAGAGTATGGTAAGGCTTGGCCTCGTGGCCAGTGAGTGCCCAGCAGTGCTCAAAGGGAGATCTTATGACCCCCAAGACTTCTGGTGACAGGGCTATGAACAGAGGGTTATTTCAGTGTGATAGAAGCAAGGAGAGGGACCTAGAACTGGAAATACAGTGGCTGGGACATTAAACGGGCAGGCCAGGAGTAAGCCACATCAGGGTGTCTGAGCTGGTCCGGTCTTTGGGGAATGGAAGCGGTTCCTGGGTGAGGGTGAGATAGGGTGGCACCAGGGGGTGAGGGGAAGTAGACAAGGACTTTTGAGCAGGGTAATTCCAGAGACTGACAGACCCTTTCTGCCCAGATGTTGGGGTGCTATCAGGTGATGTGGACCTGGTATACTGGCTCCCGTCCTGCTCAGAGGGCCCCTCCTGTTGGCCTGTTTGTTCAGCTGGTACATTGGCATCTCCTGCCTGGGGTTAGGGGGCATCTGACCAGTTTGTGGACTCTCTCTCTTGGGAGTGAGGCTACAACTCTTCCCACAGCCTCTCACACCCAAGAACGGGCCCCACAAGCACTGTGGGAGACAGTGTTGGATCCTCATAGACTATGTGGCCAGGCAGAGGTGCAGAATCTGAGGCCCAGAGAGGACAAGTGACCCTCTTTATGTCCCATAGCCAATGAAGTGATAGTCAGAGGGGTTCTGGCTTATAGGCCATGGTATCTTTCCTCACTTGCTCCACTTTGGCCTTGGGGTGATGTCTCCCGCGAACATCTATGCTCTTGCGTATATTTTCTTTGCACCTGGCCATCCTCTTGTGTGGGGAGATTTCACACGAGATTGTCAGTGGATGGAGCAGAACCTACTGATCCTGCCGCTGTCTAATGGGGCAGTGCACACACACAGTCTGCTCTCCCAGCCCTGCACAGACCCTTGTGCTCACCCTCGGTGTTCAAGCTCCTCACCCTCGAGGGGCTCTGGTTAGCGTTGGTGATGGACAGTGGGGAGCAGTACCTGGTGCACAGATCTGAGAAACTGAAAGAGATGAGTGTTTATAGACTGTGGCTTTAGGTGGCCTGTGAATTTTCTCAAGAATAAAATATGTGATAATAACACCTTCTGTAGGGGTGCACAAGCCCTGAATCATACTCCCCCCCCCCCTGAGACGGGATCTTGGCAGCCTTTTCTGGCTTTGAACTCTCTATGTAGACCAGGCTGGTCTTCAGCTCACAGAGATCCTCCTGCCTCTGCTTGCCAAAAGCTGGGATTAAAAGGGGTTGCTAGCTTACCCAGCCCTTGCTACATGTTGGAATTACCTTTGAGATCTTTTTAAAACCCCCGAGATGCAGGGCCTGGAGAGATGGCTCAGAGGTTAAGAGCACTGTCTGTTCTTCCAGAGGTCCTGAGTTCAATTCCCAGCAACCACATGGTGGCTCATAACCATCTATAATGAGACCTGGTGCCCTCTTCTGGCCTGTAGGTACACATGCAGGCAAATGCTGTATACATAATAATAATAATAAAAAACCACCCAAGATGTAAAGGAAAGACAAAAGCAACAAACAAACAACAACAACAACAACAATCCCTGATGCCTGTCCTAGCCACCTACCTTCTGACCTCATTGGTTGGGAGTACAGTCTGGAGTACCGGGAATTTCCCAAGCTCCTTCGGTTTTTCTAATGTGCAGCAAAGTTTGGAAACCACTGTCACACGTTTGTTGGGGATTACAAGAGATACTGCAGGTTCCTAGGGTGAACTCAATAAGCGGTGGTGGTGATTTGTCGTCTTCTTGCTGCATTTAATGTGGGCTCTGGTAGGAGAGGGAGGAAGGGTGTGTGTGTGTGTGTGTGTGTGTGTGTGTGTGTGTGTGTGTGTGTTCACTTTTATATTCCTCAGTGGCCAGCCTTTCCACAGAAGAATGTTCCCCTCATTTCTGCCACATTTCTGTCACTTTAGGGCTAGCTTTAGCCTTCCTCATGGCCGTCATGCTTATGACTAGGTTGGATGCCCGCAAGGGAAGCTGGGATGCGCTGGACGCAAGGGCAGGATGATCAGGCCTGTCCTGAGTCTCCTCCTCCTGGTGGCTCTGAGCCCTCAGGATGGCTAATAGCATTGGAAGCCGAAGATGTTTGCTGTATCTCTGAAACGTTCTTCGCTGTTGCCTGGCACTTGGCTGAGGCTGAGACGCATTTCCCCAGACTCCTCCGTTGTCCTGACAGGAAGCTGTGCATCAATGGGCTGACAGGAAGAAAATGGCTCTGCTGCTGGGAGAGTCTGATGGGGGCTGAGGGAAAACGTAGAATCTTCTGGTCCACAGTGAGGACTCTCTTTCCTCAGGCAATTCCCCTGTTTATTTTCCTTTCAATGACAATGATTAGCTTTGGCTAATGAGGAGCCGTGAAAGTGAGGGGGCCTGCGCAGGTGTGGAAGGTGGCAAGATGCCCTCAGCTTCTGTCAGTGTCGTTTCTCCCAGCCCCCTGCCTTGGGGGACTGACTGCAAGGTGACTAAGCATTCTGTGATCTTGAATGCTTTTTTGCTCTGTCTACCAACCATACCTTTGCAGCTGCCTTTGATTTCTATTTCTTTTTATTCTCTCCCCCCCCCCCAAACCCCACAGTGAATCTTTTAATAGCATAGGCCTTTTGGATCTCTAACCAATCAGTTGCCAAATCCTATCCAAAGTACACCCAGAATAGATGCTTTTAATAAAATATATCACCTTTAAGCCAGCATAAACCTGTGAAATTTGTACATTTCTTCTGGAGCATCTCTACAAATTTTACAATATTGAAATCACCACCCAGTGACCTTTCAGAAAATACTAGATAAATTGCAAGTGATAAATAGACAAACTAAATGGACTAAGCACCATTTCTAGCAAGTGCCTTTCCTGGTGGGCTCTTAGCGTGGGTCTTTGAAATCCCTGAGTCCCACCCTCCTCACCCCTGACCCCACCTCCAATCCAAGCCCAGGGAGTTGCCCTGTGCTTTGCAGGCCTGCCTGCTGCTTTGCTCCTGGCACAGAGCTGATGGCACGGTCCAGCTCTGAGAAACAGTTCTGGTATGTGGCCTGTGGCACCTTGTTCTGTCTGTGTCTCCGTGCTCTAGTATTTAAAAACAGTTTCACCCCCTGGTCAGAGCCCCCAGAAAGCCTCTGGTGGGAGGCTGAGAACTGAACTGCTTCCCCGGCGAATGGTAGGGAGTCCTTGGCCTTGCCAAGTGTGAGCTGAGCTTTGGTCTGAGCTGCGTGACCTTCCCAATGGGAGGTTACTCCCTGACTAGGCCAGTCCTTGGCCACCTGAGTATGAGATGCACTCTGTTTAAGCTGTCATTTGTACCCCTAGGTCTAGTCTCTGTGGTGCCTGTGCCACATGGGTGTCTTTTTGTTTGCCAGCTGTGGGTTCACAGGGCGCGGGAGGCAGGAGTAACATCCTGTTTATGTTTCACTTAGGGAAAGCGATTTGGAAGGCAGCGGTCTATAAGATCGTCCCATCAGTGGGAACCCTCCGGGGCTCCTTCTTGGCTATTCCGTGCTACTGTGGGTTGGTGCGTCTCTTCGGGGGGTAGGGGCTCTGCTTCCTAAGGGCTGCTAGTTTCAGTTGACCCCATGGCCATGGTTGTGTGTGTGTATGGGTTCATTTCATGGGTAAATGAGCTCAGTTACCAGCCTGGCTGCTTGGCCATCACCATTTGATGACCCATGTAGGCGTCAGCGGGAGCTGGTCTTCAGGTCACTAGCATTTCCATCACTGTCATCACTGTTTCCCTGTGAATTAACTCATCACATGGCTCAGTTGTATCTGAAACCTGACTCCCCTCCCTTGTAGGGAGGAAGGGAGAACAGAGAGAGGGAGGGAGGGAGGGAGGGAGAGAGAGGGGGGGGGAGAGAGAGAATGGAAATTATGGGTTACAGCATCTGGCCTTTCCGTAGGTGAAGCAGCTTCTTGAGGCAAAGTGGTCAGGTCACTCCCTTCTTAATGATCACCGAATCTACCAATATTAGTGACATCTTTTTCCCCTTCATATTCAGGCAGAATGCTGGGTTTCTGGAGGAGGTGGAGAGATGGGAAGATAACGGACACTGTGTGTGTGTGTGTGTGTGTGTGTGTGTGTGTGTGTGTGTGTGTATATACGATGGGGGAGGGGTCTGATTGTCTGGATCACGTGAAGTGATTTGTAGGGCTGTAGAGGTGGGCAGGGCGTGCACCATACAGTGCCTATCCTTGTCCCACAAGCTGAGGGAGTAGCCAAAAGTCTAAAGACTGGGGGGTGGGGGGACTTGTTTTATGTCTTTCCTACAGAACCTGCATGGTGCAACAAAAGATGCATGGGATGGGAGGGGCCGGCGAGGAGGGGAGGGCAGGATCCAGGCTCTTATGTCTTGCTTCTAGATCTGGATTCCGTAGCCGGATGACGCTGACCTGGGCCTCAGTGTCCTGGCCTGTAAGACATGAGGAGCCTAAGGTCTGTTCCTGTGCTGAGATTTCAGATGCAGGATCTCCCTCTTTGGTGGCCATCTCTGTGCTTTGTATTTGTCCCTCTATTTCTTGCCGTCCGACCCTCTCTCCTGGCTTTACCATAACCAGCAGCTGGTGGTGGCTGGAGCCAGAGGGATGAGTCTGTTAGGAAGAATGCGTCCTCCTGACTCTTTGGACCCTTGGCTTCCTCCCTATGACCCACCCCAGCACA